>NC_133773.1:127802118-127844701 GCF_003597395.2 Chelonoidis abingdonii
CGCAGGCTCTGCTCAGCCCGCAGCTGGCCTAGGTGAACAGAACCCCAGGCTGGCAGTGAGCTGAGCAGGCTGGCAGCATAAGATCAGCATTTTAATTTAATTTTAAATGACACTTCTTAAACATTTTGAAAACCTTGTTTACTTTACATACGATAGTTTAGTTATATAATATAGACTTATAGAAATGTTAAAATGTATTACCGGCACGTGAAACCTTAAATTAGAGTGAATAAATGAAGACTCGGCACACCACTTCTGAAAGGTTGCCGACCCCTGGTTAGTGGAATGCATCTGAGATCATCATCACACAGAGTTTGGGTCAATGTGAAGACCTGAGACTTTGAATCTGATGCATTATTTCACGGGGAGCCATTGTAGTGAGCTGTGTACCGAGATGCTCCTAGTGGCTGGGGTCGCTGAGAATGTGAGCTGCTGCCTACTGAACTAATTGCTGCACTTTTAAGGTTTGTGTTCTCTGGTCTAACTATTCCAAGCTGCAGGTCACAAGGATGTGGATGACTATGGCCAGATCTTCATCCAACTAGAAACTAAATACTATAAACATCAGCAATTCAGAGACAGGACAGATAAAGCAATGTACTAATATGCTCTAAAATCAACTATTATTGGCATTCCACACGCTCTCACTTGCCTCTTAATTTCTATGCATCTTTGATTACTTCACTGGGAGATTTGCTCAAATGAGAAGTTCAGGACTCAAGGCCAGTCAGCGCTCTGAAGTTGAGTGGAGACAAGGAAAAAACTAGAGTGAGGCTGCAGTGACCTTCAGCCTGTTGTGCAACCACCGTGACTGATTTCCACACACTTCTGATAAACTGGAGCAGGATCCTACAACATGAAGTCTGCCTGCTAATAAGGAAAGATGAATTTTCAAAATCCTTAAAAAGTCTGCCTGCCTGAGAAAAGAAACACTCCAAACTATTCAGCTGTAGCTGAATAAAAGAAGAAGCGTATAAAAATATATTTAAAGGCTCATCTCTGAATGTTCTAGTATATTTCTTAGTCTAATTTTGCTATTATTATTTCTTAGATACTTAGAACCATAGGTGAGGATGGCACTTTCCAGACAAATAAAATGATGGGTCCTTGTTCCAAGTAATTTATAATGTAAATTAGACTCATCACAGTTCAATGGCTGTCTATACACAAAGGGAGGGAAATGGGAGGATGGAGATTGTGATCATAAAAGATTATGAGATGTGCTTATTATTTTGGTATCCTGTTCAGTCGTTTTTTTAATTTAAGAGAATTTGTACTATATTAGGTTTAGGGGATAGTGCCCAGCATGAAGGCACCTGTGAGGGCATTGTTGGTGGAAAGAAGTGATCCTTGAGGATCCATATAAAGGTAGATGCTATATTGCATGGAATACAGGACCGGAGAGGACGCTCCAAATGTAGGGGATGGGGAGTGGGGCGTCAAGGTGTGCCACACTGGCAGAGTACAGTGGGTAAGCAGGGTAGGGGTAGGACTGAGGAAGTGCAGCAAGGTGCAGAGCGGTGAGGTGCCCTGGATGAGTGAATGGGGAGGACGAATGTGATCCAGAAGCCACTGTGGGACTGAGGGAGGGAGTACACAATATGTTATGAAGATTTTCGTCTAGTCTAACATGAAGTTTCCAGGACTGGTTGAACTAAGATGATCTTTAAACACCTGTGAATGCTGCAGCATTAAATCTGTGTTACACTCATGTATAGTTATGAGATAACCAGTATACAGGGAAGTACATACTTTCAGCTGGGATTGTTGTTCCTGCTTCTTCACTGGCTTTAATGGGCTCCATGGTGAGCAGCACAACTACAAAAATTAAAGGAACCAAGAAGACCACTCTTCTTAGGAGGCAAAGTGTCAGCATCCTGCTAATTGGCGCTTCCTCCTTTATTAGGGGCAATAAACAAATTAGTGAGAAACATTACGTTCTGTAAAATAACACCTTTTTGTCTGTAATGTTCATGATAGTTACAAGACTGACTGTCCTGGAGATTAAATTCCTCTCTTCAGCTACAGAACAGGTACAGCATGGACAGTGGCAGAGCAAAGTTCTTCACGCCACTCCACCCATGTGCCTCAAACCTGGCCTAGAGGGACTTCTTGTAGGAATGAGATGGAAATCCAGTTGCCATGGCTCAGTCAGTCTCTGGCCTCTCTGCTGAGATTGCTAACAATGGTGCCAGCTTTGTGATGCTGATACTTGTCCTATTTTAACACCAACCCAAACCAGCAATGGCTGAGTCATTGCTAACCCCTGGGAATTTGTGCAGATCTGCTACCAAGCTGACTTGCATTTGAACCCTCGCATTTTTAATGTACCATCTTTTCACATATACCTGCAAAACTAAAACTAATTTTATAATTACTTTGCAACTAAACAAATCACAGAAGCTGGTTTCACGCAGCTTCTTTCATGCAGAAGAAGAGGCTTTTCTTAAACCCCAGCCCATAGAACCATAAGCATAATCACTGGTGACAACTAAAACAAACCCAGCCGTTTGTTTCTTGACCTGAATTATTCCCTTTTGTCTCTCTTCTGACCCCTACTTGGTTTTCAGACCTTCACTTATTGTCATCCATTTGTTCCTGTACACCAGAGATGGCCAAAGCACGGCCAGAAGCGCTGGACAGCCTGACCCAAGGCTACCGCATCTGAATACAAAGATGAAGCCTGTGAACACTATCACCTCTCATATGCAGTGTTTCATCTTCACCCAAGTAGATAAGTTGCTTAGCTCAAGATGGAGCATTGTATACTAGGACCAGTTGGTGTACATTCAAACGCAGGCAAAGAAAAAAAACTTACTCCGTTCTAAGCAGTAACAAGATTAAAATAAATTCCATATACAGAGAGTGCAGATTCTCATTAGCAGAGCACAGGAAGGCAAGAGGATGAGTTGTCTGTTCTTTTTCTAATTTTTAAATATTAACAATAAGTAAAAATGTTGCATAAGAATATTGAATCCTTGTGCTCTGGATGTGATGCTGGAATACAGCATTATACAGTACAGTCTATATTTCCCAGTCAGAAGAGGTGGTTTTCCTCATATTGCAACAGAAACATAAGGGAATAAACCTGCTGTTTAGACAACTGCAGGGCCACATTTGCAAACCCTGGCAACTGAGATGAATCTGCAAATTTTGCATGAACACCTGCTGCATATGCAAATTGGCAGCTGGGCCTGCAAAGGAGTACTGTTATGTGCAATCATCTGTGCTCCATGCACAAATCCCTAGTCATAGTGTAAATTTACAGTGGGCAGACGTGCACATTTTGCAGCCACAAAATCAGGAGGCCAGTTTTACAAAAAAAAAGAATGGGTCCCTTATGTAATTCTTTCAACAAAAGAACTGAGACACTGTATGCATTTATTGATTCCCTTTGCTTGTCTTCGTTATCTTTACTAACAAAGTAAACTTTAGTAAAAGCATTAACAGCACAAAAAAAGAGATGGTTTTCTTTTTATCAGTAGTGATCCAAGTGAAAACAAGTCCAGTCAAATCCTAGTTCTTGCAATGAGATACAGCAAAAGCAGAGTGTCCTCCTGAAACGGCAAATTAGGATAGTGCTATTTACATCTAAAGTGCCTTTAGCTGCACAGGAGCATCATGAACAAGAAGCTAATTCCTATAATCTCATGCTGAAGCTTCAGCACCAGTGAGGCAAATGAAGCAGATGCCCAGGTAAACTTTTTCAGGGCACCTGAGACATGTTCATTCCCAGCCCCAGCTCGGCTTTTTAATGAGCCCCTCTGTAAAAGAAAAAAGAACAGGAGTACTTGTGTCACCTTAGAGACTAACAGATTTATTTGAGCATAAGCTTTAGTGGGCGACAGGCCACTTCATCAGATGCATGCAGTGGAAAATACAGTAGGAAGATAAATATATAGAAAGAGAACATGAAACAATGGGTGTTATGTCTAATGACAGTGATCAGTTAAGGTGAGCTATTACCAGCCCCCAACTAAAACCTCTCCAGCATATCATCAAGGACCTACAACCCATCCTGAAGGACGATCCATCACTCTCACAGATCTTGGGAGACAGGCCAATCCTCGCTTACAGACAGCCCCTGAACCTGAAGCAAATACTCACCTTAACTGATCGCTTTCGTTAGAGTGTGTATGGTAACACCCATTGTTTCATGTTCTCTGTGTATATATATATCTTCCAACTGTATTTTTCACTGCATGCATCCGATGAAGTGGGCTGTAGCCCAGGAAAGCTTATGCTCAAATAAATTTGTTAGTCTCTAATGTGCCACAAGTGCTCATTTTCTTTTTGCTGATACAGACTAACATAGCTGCTACTCTGAAATCTGTAAAAGAAACATTCCCTTGGGGCACTAGTTGTCTCACACCACATCTAAGTGACTGTTAGGTTTTTTAACAGAAATAGCATAATCACAACATGCTTTCAAGTGTTGTCTGCCTCTGCCTTTGCAACCGACAGTTGATAAAAATCTAAGCATGGCCTGTTACCCTATCTCACAAATGAAATATATATATTAGTACCTGATTTCTCTTGTCTTTGTGGTGGTCTCTTTGACGTGGCCGCTGCAAACTGCCAACAGAACAAGAAAAAGCATCTCTGAGCATGTGCACTGCTTCTTTTTAACCTTCCCTGAAAGAGGTTATTACTATGGTGAAGGATCTCCCATAGCAACAGTGCAGAGCACAGAGGCATGATTTAAAGAGGAACAGGCTATGGCTCAGTCTTATGTGGGAAGTTTCTGTTTAAAGCTGTTAAGATTAGCTACACCTCCCCACTCAAGAGGGTTTGTCTGGCACTGCCAGTTAAAGGGTCTGTAATCACCCAAGCCTGGTTCCCAGGAAGTTTCTCCAGCTTTGCAATCCCAGCCACTGGACAGTAAGAGGCAGAAGAATTAGCAAGACTGGAGACACTGAACGTATCAGAGTAAGAACTTTATCCCTGCCTCCCTGCCCCAGAGCCAGCACCTCTGCTCCCCTCTCATAGCCCTGGAGCCATACATGGTGATGCATTGCTCGATTTAGAAAATATACTTGTAGAATGTATCATGGTGATAGAAAGCTGTGGATTAAACACTTTTTTTCAGATGTAAGATTAAGTTTCCTGGATTTAATCTTTGCCTTTTTGTGCACATTTGCCCCATCATGAGACATCCACACAATGCAGCATGTTTGGCAGTTCCTGTTTCAAAAGGATGGGCATAGCAGAGGTGAGGGTCAGGACTGAGATGCACTGGGAGATGCACTTGGAGCTTGCTCTGTTCTTGGTTTTAGCCAGTTCGGTAGGAACCCAAGCCTGTGAGGTGGTGAGTGCTCCCAACTCCCAATGAGGGCACTCAGCAGCATGCAGGAGTACACCTACAGTCCCTTTCTTTTATGAGCAGAAATTCACATGCTCACAAGCAAAGTGCTGACTGACACATTTTTCCTTTAAAATGCTCTTGGGATTGTAAATTCTTTGGGGCAAGGATTGTGCTTTAAAAAATGAGAAGAGAATATTAATAATAATAATAATATCACCCCTATACATTACTATGCAAGGGAAAGAAGAAGAAGAGTATTTGATAGAGAACGCACTTTACAACTAACAGGACTGAGCATAGTTTTGCCTGAGTGCAGATTACAGGATCTGGCTAGTTAAGATATTTAATATATCAATGACTCACAGATCTGCCTCTTCATTCAGGACCATTCTCCTTCCATCCAACCCCATATGACCTGTCTTTCACACCTTGTGCATGTCCAGCCATCATCATATAGACTCACAAACTAAGGTCAGAAGGGACCATTATGATCATCTAGTCTGACCTCCTGCACAATGCAGGCCACAGAATCTCACCCACCCACTCCTGGAACAAACCCCTGACCTATGTCTGAGTTACTGAAGTCCTCAAATCGTAGTTTAAAGACCTCAAGGTGCAGAGAATTCTCCAGCAAGTGACCTGTGCCCCATGCTGCAGAGGAAGGCAAAAAACCTCCAGGGCCTCTGCCAATCTACCATATTTGGGGTCGAGGAGGAAACATCTGAAACTTAACATGGCCAAAATTCAGCTTTCGATCTTTCCTCCCAAGTGCTCCCATCTCCCCACTTCCCTTATCACTGTGAACCACATCAGCCTCCTCCCAGTTACTCAGGCCCATTAATCTGGGTGTCATCTTTAACTTGACTCTTTCGACCCCCACATCTAGGCTGTGTGCAAGTCTTGTCACGCCTTCCTGCACAACATTTCAAAGCTCTGGCCTTGCCTGTCTGCCCTGCCACCCCTCTTGTGCAGACCCTTAGCATTTCATGCCTCAACTACTAGAATCCCTTTCTCTTTGGCCTTTACGGCTCCAGCCTTGCCTGGCTCAAATCCATTCATAATCCTGCTGCTAGGTTCATCTGCCTGGCTCATTGCTCTTACCACACTCCTCTGCTCCTTGAGTCCCTCCACTGGCTCCACATTCTTCACTGCAAACACAAACGTCTTCTCTTCACCTCTAACTCCTTTCACCATTTGACACCAGTCCACCTATCGTATCTAGTATTCTGTCACAAGGGAAACCTCTGGTTCCACCTTCACGTCACCAGTTTTGAGAGCCTTCCTCAGGCACTTTCATGCTCTTTCTCATGATGCCCTTTAATCAAGGGAAATTCTCCTTGTAAAGCTACCGCTATGTCCAGGGCCAGCTCTGGCTTTTTTGCCACCTCAAGCAAAAAAAAAACACATGTGCGGAGCGGCCAGAGCCAGGGTGCAGGGGAACTCCCTGTGCTGCAGACATGCCCCGGGCAGTGGAGTGTGCAGCCTGGCTAGTAGGGGCAGGGGGAGGGAGTGGGGGGGAGAGAAAGAAGAGGGGGCGGCCAGGGCTTCCTTCAGCCAGTGTGCTTGCCTCGTGGCCCCTCCCACCGTGTTGCCAGCAGACAGAGTGCGCAACTCTCTCCCTGCAGGGCGCTCCCCTTCTCCACGCTGCCGCCCCCTACAGAGCAGCCGAAGCGGAGAAGCAGAAAAAAAAAGGGGATTAGAGAGAAGCCGTCCCTTCGAATCTGCCGCCCCAAGCACGATCTTGCTTGGCTGGTGCCTGGAGCTGGCCCTGACTGTGTCTTCCCATCAAATCTCTCTAACATTTTCCTCTGCCAGGATAACTCCAAAATACTGTTCTCTGGCAGTGGCTGCTGAAATGACTGGCTGGAACTACTGATTTTTATGCAAATCAGCTCGTCACACGGGTATCTCACCCTTCCACACCCTTCTCTGCATTCCAATCCCATGTAGTAATCTCAGAATGTGAATGCTCTAGGGCAAAGACTAAATTTTCACTTGGGACTGGACCACACACAGCACAATGAGGCCCTGAGCACTGACTGGGGACTTCAGGGGCTACCATAACATAAATATTGAATAATAATATCAAACAGCTTAATGGTCATTACATTGTCCTATGAATTCCTCATGAAGCAAACATCTAACCTCCCCCTCCCCACTTTAATGCTCAGGAGAAGCGTCAGAGTAACCAGACGGAGAAACAAAGCCCTCTGTTTATTCCCAGAACAGGCCCAACTTGGCTGGACAGCACTTAAATAACCAAAACCTTTCCTCAAGGAGGTGTTTCCCATTAATAATTTTAGAAATGATTCTCCTATTAGTGATGCAAGTGTTCTGGTTTCTGCATTCAGTGTCACAGAGAGTACAGCTCATCTGGAACCATTCGAGGCCTGAAATGTCCTGGGTTCAAGTACCATATTAAGAATGGGCTCACATCCAATGCGGACTCATAAAGGCCAATTTTTTTTCCTAACAAGTCTGTCTAAAGTTAGACAACTAAAGGCAGAGATGCTGAATGTCTGCAGATCTCATTGATTTCAAAGGGAACTGCAGGTATTCTACACTTCCGGCAGCAAGCCACTTTCCTTGTGGGACCTAAATATGGATTTAGGTACCTAGATTTATACACTCAAGCTGGAATACATTGTCCTTAATCTTTGTGCCGGGGTCAGCAACCTCTGGTACGCAGCTCGCCAGGGTAAGCACCCTGGCGGGCTGGGCCAGTTTGTTTACCTGCTGCATTGGCAGGTTTGGCTGACAGGCAGGGAGTTGGGGAGCAGGGTGCAGGAAGCGTTTGGGCTCCAGCCTGGCACCATCTTAAGTGGCTCCGGGGTGGCAGTGGTGTGCACCGGGGCCAGGGCAGGCTCCCTGCATGCCTGCCCTGTCCCCGGCCCGCACCACTCCCAGAAGTGCTGGAGCCTCTGGGGGACGAGAGGCAGAGGGCTTTGTGTGCGCTGCCCTTGCCGTCCCTCCAGGTACCTCCTCCAAAGCTCCCATTGGCTGTGGTTCCCAGTTCCTGGCCAATGGGAGCTGCGGGGCGTGGTGCCTGGAGGCAAGTGCAATGCATAGCGCTGGCATAACTGTAGGGCAGAGATGGCAGGAGACTAGACTAAATAAGCAAAAAGGGATAGAGAAGTGAAGGGCATGTTGAGTTTGGAGTACAGGCCAAAGAGTCATCCCATTAACCATTATCCCAAAGCCTTCAGGCCAGCCCTGTTCAGAGTAATACATTTGTAGCGGATGGGGTCTTTAGAGGTTAGACAGCAAAATATTGTTTTCCAGGCCCACTCTAAAACTATGGAGGCTGGTATGCAATTCTCAGAGAAACAATAAGCATTCTGACTTTGATTATTAAAACCTGCCAAATAAGCTACAAAGTGTTCCTCAAATGATACAGGCTACACCTTCATCATTCTAGAAAACATTTTGTTATCAAAAGCAGACTGCAGGAGATGCACTTCACCCCATTGTTGTGCTGTGCATTGCCCTATTGCTGTGATTTCTGCAGAATTCTGTTTTTAGACACTCAAACTTCGGTGAACCAAGGAAAATTCTCAGGCTTTGCACTGTTACCACTGGAACCCAGAACTGTCCAAAAGCCGTAAGCCTGGCAGTCTGATGGGTGAGTCTGCACATCAAAACATCAGAACGATGCCTCAGAAACTCAGAGTTGCCTGAGCCAGAGTTGCACAGATACAACATTTAATAGCTTGAGACAGGATTTATGTTTCAAAATAAAAGCAGGTCATTTAGAGGACAGACACATTTTCAAAGTGAAAAGCCAGGACACTTGTCCCAGTGAAAGAATTTACAGACATTCTTTACTGGGGGCTGAGATGTGCAGAGGGGGGTTGGTCAGTTGTGTCATGACCAGGACATGGGCAGTCAGACCTAGTGGTTGGAGCAGGAGTCAGGCCCCGGGAGGCCAGAGTCCAAGACAGGCCAGAGGGTGAACTGAGGGTCAGGTGCCAGGAGACAGGCAGGAGATCAGGGTTGGGCACCAGGTTACAGACAACAGCCTAAGAGTGAAGTCAAGGACAAACCAGGGTCAACTGCAAGCAGAGGTCAGGAGCAAAAATGGGCAGGTAGTCTGAGTTGTTGCTCAGAAGGCTTCCCATCACGGGCTTCCTGGTTTATGTACTGGTACTGACCAATCAGGGAGCTGTGAGAGGCTGCCACTCAGGTCCTGCTGGGTGGTACTTCCTACAAAGCCCAGCCTGGCAGGTTCCTCCCATAAGAGCCCAGCCTAAGCTATGGTGATGTAGAGGCGTCAGCAGTCCAGAACTCCTCAGGTTCCAGCCCTGCAGGTTCTAGGAAGCTAAGAAAGACAGGAAAAGGAAAGGGTGCTTCTTCTGTACCTCTGTCTTTTTTTGCTTTACCTCTGCTCCTTTCCTCTTGTCTCTCTAGTTTTCTCTCTCCCTCTGCTACACTTTTTAATTCTCTCTCACACATTCACTCTCAGTCCTTTGTCTCCCACCTTTCATTCCCCACTCTGGTCTTGACACCCTACCAAAAGCTGGAGTTCACCTGCAGTGCATGGGTGCATGTGGTGGTAGTGAGTGCAGCTGAGCTGCCAGTAGGCTGTCATTCAGGGGTGTCAAGATTCTCAGCCTCCTCAGAGACCTGACTTCTTGTGGGGCAGCAGAAGAATCATGGGAGGTGCATAACGGGGCAGGGTGGGAACATTACTATATGGCAGATCTAGAAGTGGTCCCTAAGGTTAGTATGTGCTCACTCAGCCAGCTGTTAATTTCACCAGCTCAGCTGCCAGGCGGCTCCTTCATGCAGCCAGTCTGCTGGGGTTTGTAATACACTGCTTCTGTAAAACAAACAGGGACATGGAGAGGGACTCAGAAAAAAGGGGACATCCCTGATTTTCAAAGCCACATGAGTACCCTGAGGACTTCACTATTGCTATCGGTTTTATGTGGAAGGCACTCAGACAGTGGTGGGAGGCAGTAAAAACACTGAACTAGGTAGATAGACGTTTATACAAATTGGGATTGTAGCCTTTTATTTTATTTTAAATAAATTTAGTAATGTTATATTACAACATCATGAACTCCGCGCTGGTGGCTACAGTTTCAGGCTCAACAGAGTGAAAGTCACCTCTGTTACTTGCTTCAGATTTCGGGTATCCAGGGGATGCCCTAAGAAAGGCACCTGTGCCATAGAGAAAATTTTTCTTCAACTTTTCCATACTAAAGACCTGCCTTTTCCACCCCAGGAACACCCATCCAGGATGGGCAAAATGATCACAACCAGTGCTGGGCAAAAATTTTCCCCTGAAAGTTTTTTCAGCAAAAAAAATGAAGATTTGGTTACACTGAAACATTTTACAAATTTGTGCTGATGTTGCCAAATTATTTTTGATACAAAAACAATTCAGAAAAGGTAACACTGTTTCAGTTTTTCAGTTCAAAACAATTTCGTTCAGAAATGTCCTTCAATTTAATTTAAAACATCCAACATACTTTAAAAATGGTCAAAACTGAAACAAAACATTTTGTTCACCCTGAAACTACTTTTTTTGTCTCTGACTTTTTGATTCACTAAAAATTCTGGAAGGTGTCAATGTTATGTCGATCCAAACAAATTTTTTTCAGTATTTTGAAATTGCTAGTGAAAAATGTTACTCACACAGCTTTGTTATTATTAATATAATTATTTATTTGTATTACCATACTGCTTAGGAACCCTAGACATAAGCCAGACAGACACTGAGTCCAGTTCACAACCTGCAAGTTGAAAAGCCATGCACTGGAATAGAGTTCCCAACAAACACATATCCTGGGATTCCACAGTACATTTCATTATTTTTAGGGCACACTTAAATCCCCTCGATTGTGCAAAGCTGAGTCCTAATGGCCACTCCCTGTGTCAAAGAAAGGAAGACAAAAATACAAAGCTTTCTGTTTCTCAGATGTTTTTCTAATGCCAAGGAACCTGTTCTGTGCAGACATCTCTGGGTTTTCACCCCCACAGAACAATCTCATCACAGAAGAGAGATTTCTTTTAATTAGCTTTCTGACTGCGCCTTGGAAATTGCATCAGGGTAAAGAGGAAAGAGGTGTGGGGGTTAAAAGCTCTTATTTTTCAACGCACATATTCTTGCCATGTCTGTGCTAATGGAACAGTTGTGATATGCTAATTTTGCTGTCACAATACTGCCACCTTTGAAGAGTTACAGTACAATCCAATACTGCTCTGAATCATGGAGGGGAAAATGTGTTCACACATAGGGCATGTGGTTTTCATATTGTCTGTTTTTTTTAACTGTGCAAGTTGAAGTGAGAATTTTTCAAGATTCAAAATAGAAAAAGAAAAAAACCACAAGTCCCAATGGATTTATGGCAGTTTTACAACATGGTTCAGGCAAACAAAGTAACAATAATAAGAAAAATCTCTTTTTAACACAAACAAGACCACGGCTGCATTCAGTATCTGAAGAATACACATTGCCCATGACAGATAGATTAGCATGTGCTACTGTTCACTCTGCAGTTAAAGCTGAATTCCAAGTTCCATTATAACCCCTCACTTAACCTCTTCAATTGCTCCTGGCTCTTGCAAACAAATGCATTTGAGTCTGTAATTTTCTATACGTAGTTTCATCACAGAAGTGAATCAGGGATGGATGGTGGAGAGACACTTTGAAGAGAATTGATTCAGTTTGTGTAAAAACTAAACAAATGCACTATTCCTCACTTATTCCAGGAAAAGATATTGACCCTGCATCATTCACAGTTGGCTCAAACTTTTTTAATTTAAAGTTGGATTGTTTTGTAGCTATAGTGCAAGCCACATTTGAAGAAAATCTGCTTAGTACTTTTAAAAAAGGAGTTGAGCGTATAAATGTTTTTTTCACATGCACAGTAGAATTTTTGGCTTGGGGTTGTTGCTGATTGTTTTGTTTGTTTTTAAGAGTGGCTTAGACAATGCAAGCCACTCACTGACTAATTGGGACTTAGGCCCTTTTGAAAACTTTTCTACCTGCCTTCTTCTAAATATTTAAAACTTAGGCTTTGTCTACACTGGAACGTGAAGGACAAAATTTTTGTTGTTCAGGAGTGTAGAAAAAAAAACAAGTTTTGCCAACAAAAAGCACCAGTGTGAACAGTGCTTTGTTGGCAGGACTCTCATTGGGATGGAAATTTTTTGTCAGCAGGAGAGTTCTCTCCTGCTAACAAACAGCGACAACATTGTGCACCTTTTAGCGGCGATGCTGTGTCGCTAAAAGGTGCATAGTGTAGACATAGCCCTACTTAAAAAGGGAAATACTAAATTGACACTTTTTCCTAAGAGTGAAGTCAGGGAACCAGGTGGCTCAAAAGCTTGGTAACAACATGAAAGACCTTTTAACTCAAGGTTAGTGATTTAAATCTTGCCCAGAGTAGCAATGACTAGCAGCCAGTATCTTAATGAACAGGTGCACCTCTGGGTGTTTTACTGATAGAATGACACTCTTGAAGGAGTATAAATTCTGGCCTGCCTTCCCAACCCAAAAAGAGAGAGAGAAAATTGTACATATCAGTGGAGAGAATGAGAAAAGTATAAAGGGACTGGGGAGCAGAAATAACTCTTCAGAGTAAAGAAAAGGCAGCCTTAAGATCCCAATTAAACCATCTTCATTTAGATAAGACACAAGCACAGCAACTTCAAAAAGCACCATAATCCCAACAAAAGTAATGGAGCAGTATTGGGACACTGCCCATGCTACCCCAAACTGCATTGGCATTCTCATTCTCACATGCAGACTTGTAAGTTTTGTGTGTTTTGTGCATAACTTTGTGCTGCAGATACTTTTAAAGTAAAGGATAAAGGAAAATAGAATTTCTGTTCACAGTGGCCAGCTAATTAAAGGTCTAAAGACAGACTGAGCTGAACACATGACTCTGGGTCCATGAAGGCATGAAATTAGCCAGTGATACAAAGACAATTCCCAAATTGGAGTGTTTTAACAGTGCAGGGAGGGAAAGTGAGGGGAGAGAACATATTGATGTACCCTCTGTCCCTTTTCTTTCAAGCTGGCTTTGAAATCTCCCAGTGGAAACGTTTCCTCTGTTTCTAGAGACCAGCTGTTCAGCAAGAGACGGGAAATAGAGAAAGCAACAGTCAAGCAGCTTTGAAATCTGCTCATGCTGGCACAGGGAAAATTGTATTAACTCATACCTGTCACAGCAGCAATTAAAGAAATGACACTTCATGAAGTAATTCTCATCTCGCCTCCTCCCCCAATATATCTGCATGAACAAAAAAAGCAGGGGAAGATTTATTTGTCAGTATAATATTTTGAAGGATATTTTTTTACACATGCACCCATCACTCTGTGGTTAAGTTAGAGAAGGCAGGTCGAAGGAGTGCACCTGGCACTTAGTACAGAAAGTGGTAATGTTTATGATGGTTCTTGGTTCCTGTGGGAGTTTGTTCCACAGTCTGTGAACCTCACCTGAAAAAACTGTCTCTGGCACAGACAAGCTTTACCCCTGTGTTAGAAAGCTCCATTGTATCTGGGGAGTAGAGTTGTCAACAGTGGTCCTCATCCCAGAGCATTGGGTGATATTTTAAATATCCTAGGCCCAGGCCACTGAAAGCCTTGAAGGCAAAAGCTGAGACCTGGAACTGGACTCGATAGTCTGTGGGAAGCCAGCAGAGGACGTGGAAGACAAGGCTCCTGTGCTCTCGCTGGCCCATGTTGCTGAGGAGTCATGCTGCAGTGTTCTGTACTAGTTGGAGTTTCCTAAGGGCTGCTGGCTTCATGCCCAGATTCATTGGATTGCTGTTGTCCAGAGAGCAAGTGATGTCCAGAACACATACACACACATGCCCCTTACCACTGAAGCTGGGAACTGGACATCTGCATATCTTTCAGGAGCATAGGAAGCCTTTAAACAGATGCAGTCATTCAGCAAAACCTTGACTGGTATATTGATACCATTTCACTCTTGTATACTTCTGCATGAAGGACTTCTCCTCCCCTCCCTGGTCCTGGGGAGGTCACCAGACCCAGTCCAGTTATCCAAGGTGGGCACTAGGGACAAAATTCGGCTCAAGTCTCACAGATCAATAACACACCTGAGGCTTTTCATAGTCTGTTTACGATGCCTAGATTAATTAACAAGCAGTAAAGGATATGTTCTTCCTGAAGCTGCCTCAGCAGACTAACAGTGAGCTAAAATGTAACCTTTCCTCAGAGGTGCTTCCAATCTTGTGCCAAAAGCCTAACACATGAGGTGCAAACCATTGAACCAACTGAGATAACAGGCCTGTATTCCATGGGAATGCATTCCATTCCCACCTTTCTTTTAAACAAACAGCTGAATTTACATTAATCATCACCTACATGCCTTAGTCAGCATGATTATGCCAGTCTTCCTGGCATCTCTGCAGACTGATGGAGTTGAATCGCTCATTGCTAGTGTTTCCATGAAGTGAGAGAAAAGGAATAGCAAACAATATGCTGCCACCTTTTGGTTACAGTTATGGGACCAGGTATTGCCTGGAAGGTTTCTTTAGTGGAAATTAAAATAAAGCTGCACCCATTTGCCACAGTGAAACATTCTGAAATTTCACAGGATGGAGGAAAGCGTCCCCTCATGTTCTAACCACGCTACTCAAAATTATCACACACGCTTCATGGCTGTTTGGTCATTGGACAATACTTGAAAAATATTTTCCTGTATGTTAACAATCTATTTATTACAAATCTTATTCCTACATCAAGTTTGGTATTGAGAAGGACCTGAGGACATAAATATGTGTAGCTTTAAAAAAACAAAACAAAAAAAACTGTATTGCACTGATGTTGGGCAAAAAATAACTGCCAGAATGGAAGGGCATAGGTTCTCCTGGAACAAGAGCTTGGAAAAATAAATTACTCAAAGTGATAACTTTTAAAATACTATTTATAGCAAGCACAGACTTCAAAATGTTTTCCAAAATTCAACTAGATTGTCTCATCAAACAACATAAGAGGCTGAGTCCTACAGTTTCTTTTGTTGTATATGTGGATGAATAATGGGTTTTTTGGTTCACTAGCAATTCTGAAAATACTGGGGCGGGAGGGATAGGGGAGGAGTTTCAGGTTGAACCAAAACCAAAAAATTTTGGCGTATCAAAAAATTGTTTTGGGTTGAGCAAGACATTTTGTTTAACCCAAAACAAAATGTTTCATTTTAATTTTGAGGAGTTTTGTAAATTATTAAATAAAATTAAAGGAAATTTCTAAACAAAGTCATTTTAAACTGAAAAATCAAAATGTCCTGTTCCAAAAATGTTGAAACATTTAGATTTTTTAAAAACTTTTCTTTTAAGATTTTTTTACTTAAACAATTTGGTGAAATTGATACAAATTATGTTTGCCAAATTTGCATTTTTCACTAAAAAAAAGTTTTGGTTGAAAAAGTGCACCCCAGCTTTACTTTTCCTGGCCTTTGTAGGTGGGGAGTTTAAGTTGAGACTTGGGTTCTCCCTGCTCCCCTTTTCTGCTTCCTTCAGTTCTTGCAATAATTCTAATGCATATTAACAGTTGTATGGACCATTGGAAAAACTAATTTAAACAACATTTTTGAAGATTAATTTTACCAAGGTTCAATTTTATTGTTCATTATCAGTGGCACAGATAGTGATGCTTATACTAATGGTATCCTGACACTTTCCAGCATAAGATCTGTTATTAGGCTCTTATAACTTTGCTAGTCTTTAACCATTTGGGCTGACATTTTCCATGTCAGCTGTCTGCCTCAGGCTGAATTTAGTTAGACTATTTTTGCTGAAACCATGTGCTTCTGAGGACCAACCTAGGGGAAAATGTGTTGTTTTGTCCACGTTAGAAAAAATTCATACAACCATTTTGTTGCTCTTGCATCTCCATTCTTTGGAAAAGGGGTTAAAATGTGGCCTTTGTATCAAGGATGTCTCAGTGAGAAACCCTGGCCAAGTTATAAGCCTTAGAAAAAAAATCTCGTTTCACACATTCTCAGTCCAAACTTGTTAAAAGGTTGGCAGCTAAATTCTCTGAAGAATCGGTCTGTACTAGACCTGATCCATCCCCTCACAGCTTCTATGTACCAACAGAACTTTGCACATACCATCCCCACAGAGCAACTGAGCATACTCCATCTTGGGTACTGGGGCTGAGAAGGACTTCCTTTGCAATTGCTTCTTCCAGCTTGGGCAGGCCTCTGTGGTCCTGAGGGCAGGGAGACTGTCTCTCTTTTGGTACCCAGGGAACAAAAAGAAGAAATCAATCTTATGAATCCAGAAGGGAAAAGAACCATACGATGGGGTAGATTGGGACAAGGAGCCCAGGGTCCAGGCTAAGATTGGAAGTTAGGGGAAGAGAGAGGGGTCTGAGACAGGGGCAAAGGGGTCAGGCTTTTGGGGGAAGAGAAAAAGGGGCAGAAGGGTCTGTGACCAATAGAGGACACACCTTTCCAGAACCTGGAATGGAACCCAAGGTCCACTATATAGTTACAAAAAGAACAGGAGTACTTGTGGCACCTTAGAGACTAACAAATGTATTCGAGCATAAGCTTTTGTGGGCTACAGCCCACTTCATCGGATGCATGCAGTGGAAAATACAGAAGGAAGATATATATATACACTGCATGCATCTGATGAAGTGGGCTGTAGCGCACGAAAGCTTATGCTCAAATAAATTTGTTAGTCTCTAAGGTGCCACAAGTACTCCTGTTCTTTTTGTGGATACAGACTAACATGGCTGCTGCTCTGAAACCTTATATAGTTACAGTGGATCACAAACTAAATATGAGACAACAATGTAATACTGTTGCCAAAAAAATTGCCAAACATAATTCTGGAATGTATAAGAGTATGTCTACACTATGGGATTATTCCAATTTTACAAAAACCGGTTTTGTAAAACAGATTGTATAAAGTCAAGTGTACACCGCCACACTAAGCACATTAATTTGGCCGTGTGCATCCATGTACCGAGGCTAGCGTTGATTTCCGGAGCATTGCACTGTGGGTGGCTATCCTGTAGCTATCCCATAGTTCCCGCAGTCTCCCCCACCCATTGGAATTCTGGGTTGAGATCCCAATGCAAAAACAGTGTCGCGGGTGATTCTGAGTAAATGTTGTCACTCAATCCTTCCTCCGTGAAAGCAGTGGCAGACAATCATTTCGCGCCCTTTTTCCCTGGATTGGCCTGGCAGACGCCATAGCATGGCAACCATGGAGCCCATTTTGCCTTTTGTCACTGTCACTGTATATGTACTGGATGCTGCTGACAGACGCAGTACTGCAGTGCTACACAGCAGCATTCATTTGCCTTTGCAAGGTAGCAGAGACGGTTACCAGTCCTTTCAACCGTCTGCCATGCCATTGTAAATTGGCGATGAGATGACGGTTATCAGTCGTTCTGTACTCCGTCTGCTGCTGTCATGGGTGCTCCTGGCTGGCTCGCTGAGGTCGGCCGGGGCGCATGGACAAAAATGGGAATGACTCCCCGGGTCATTCCTTCTTTATATGTTTTGTCTAAAAATAGAGTCAGTCCTGCCTAGAATATGGGGCAAGTGTCTACTAGAGAACCAGAGAGCACAGCCCCGCTCCATGTCAGAGCCCCAGAGATCCCGCAGAAATGATGAGCTGCATGCCATTTAGCGGGAGGGTGCCCTGCAACAACCCCACCCGTTGCTTCCCTCCTCCCCCAACCCTCCTGGGCTACCGTGGCAGTGTCCCCCCCATTTGTGTGATGAAGTAATAAAGAATGCAGGAATAAGAAACACTGACTTTTTAGTGAGATAAAATGAGGGGAGGAAGCCTCCAGCTGCTATGATAGTCCAGGCAGTTACAGAATCATTAAAGGAAAGGGGGATGGAGAGGAGCCAGCCTCCAGCTGCTATGATAGTCCAGGCAGTAGAATCTTTACCACTGAAAGCCTTCTGATGTAGCCAGCCTCTGCTATGGAATTACCAGCCGTCATTACCATCCCGGAATGATTTTTTTACCCAGGCGCCCCGGCCACCTCACCCTGAGGCCAGCCAGGAGCACTCACAGGCTGATGATGACAGATGGATAGCAGTCATATTGTACCGTCTGCCACCAGGAAGGAGAGATGCTGGTGTTCAGCGCTGCAGCACCCGTCTACCAGCAGCATGCAGTAGACATAGGGTGACATTGAAAAAAGGCAAGAAACTTTTTTTTCCCTTTTCTTTCGGGGGGGGGGAGGGTGTAAATTGACGAATATACCTGAACACCCAGGAAATGTTTTTGACCCTTCAGGCATTGGGAGCTCAGCCAAGAATGCAAATGCTTTTTTCGGAGACTGCGGGACTGTGGGATAGCTGGAGTCCTCAGTACCCCCTCCCTCCCTCCATGAGCGTCCATTTGATTCTTTGGCTTTCCGTTACGCTTGTCACACAGCACTGTGCTGTGTGGCCTCTGTCTATCATAGCCTGGAGATTTTTTTCAAATGCTTTGTCATTTCGTCTTCTGTAACGGAGCTCTGATAGAACAGATTTGTCTCCCCATACAGCGATCAGATCCAGTATCTCCCGTACGGGTCCATGCTGGAGCTCTTTTTGGATTTGGGACTGCATCGCCACCCGTGCTCATCAGAGCTCCACACTGGGCAAACAGGAAATGAAATTCAAAAGTTTGCAGGGCTTTTCCTGTCTACCTGGCCAGTGCATCCGAGTTCAGATTGCTTTCCAGAGCGGTCACAATGGTGCACTGTGGGATACCGCCAGGAGGCCAATACCGTCGATTTGTAGCCACACTAACCCTAATCCGACATGGCAATACTGATTTCAGCGCTACTCCTCTCGTTGGGGAGGAGAACAGAAATCGGTTTAAAGAGTCCTTTATATCGATATAAAGGGCCTCGTTGTGTGGACAGGTGCAGGGTTAAATCGGCTTAACGCTGCTAAATTCGGTTTAAACGCGTTGTGTAGACCAGGCCTTAAGTGGGAGTGTTGGAAACAAGACATGAGAAGTAATTCTTCTACTCTACTATGCACTGATGAAGCCTCAGCTGGAATACTGTGTCCAGTTCTGGGCACAACAATTCAGGAACGATGTGGACAAATTGGAGAAAGTCCAGAAGAGAGCAACAAAATGACTAAAGATCTAGAAAATATGGCCTATGAGGAAAGACTGAAAAAAATGAGTTTGTTTAGTCTGCAGAAGAGAAGACTAGAGAGGTACATAATGGTAATCTTCAAGTACCTAAGAGATAGTTATAAAGAGGACGGTGATAAATTGTTCTCCTTAGCCACTGTGGAAAGGACAAGAGTAATGGGCTTAAATTGCAGCAAGACATATAGATTAGACATAAGGAAAAACATACTAACTGTGTGGATAGTTAAGCACTAGAACAAATTACCTTAGGGAGATTGTGTAACCTCTGTGATTGGAGGTTTTTAAGAACAGGTCAGAAAAACACCTGTCAGGGATCGTTCAGATAATACTTAGTCCTCTCTCGGTTCAAGGGACTGGATCAGTTGACCTATTGTGGTCCCTTCCAGTCCTACATTTCTATAATTCTATACCTGCAGTTTGCTATTCCTCTGCTATAACAAACATCTGTGAAACCCATTGGCAAAGTATGTGTCTCATCCTTGTCTAGTGGCCAGTCAGCCTGCAGGATGATAACCTACTACTGCTATCATTAGCTGAAATGTCAGAGATCTGCGCTATGGAGGTGAAGGTTCCAACCCTCCTGATGGCCCATGTTAATGTCTCTGTTTCCATATGATGGATTTTTTTCACTTTGCTGTTTTATAAACCTAAGAAATTACAAACAAAACATGTTTATGCAGTGTTGTTGTAGCAAAGTTCCTCTCAGGATATTAGAGAGACAAGGTGGGTGATGTAATATCTTTTATTAGACCAAGTTCTGTTGGTGAGAGAGAGAAGGTTTCGAGCTACACAGTGACCTGAGGAAGAGCTCTGTGAAAGCTTGAAAGCAAGTCTCTCTCAACAACAGAAATTGGTCCAATGAAAGACATTACCTCACCCACCTTGTCTCCCTAACCAAAAACATGTTAAAAGAGCATTGAGGGGGCAAGTCAAACACTCAAAAGATAGGAAATGCCAAAATTAAGACTGCCTATGCAATATAATTTAGGACCCTGTGCATGCATGTATTATAATAGTCTTTATTTATATGATCACATACTAATTTTTCCACAGATTCCTTTTCTCGTTCAACGAAATAAAACATTTGTGGCACAGACACTCTTGGGGCAAGATAAAGTGTCAGTGAGCACAAAGCAGTTTCCATTCTGCTTATAACACAATATTCCCAGTTTGTAAGTGGGAACAGTGATTTCTGAATAATTCATAAATAATTACATACTAAATCATAGAATCATAGAATCAAAAGGTTGGAAGGGACCTCATGAGGTCATCTAGTCCAACCCCCTGCTAAAGGCAGGACCATTTTCCCTAAATAATCCCAGCCAGGGTGCGGTCTAGCGCTGGACTTTAAATAGCTCTAAATGATGAGATTCTTCTACTACCTCCCTAGTAACCCCATTCCAATCCTTCACCACTCTCCGTAGTCAGAAAGTGTTTTCTAATCATCCAGCCTCGACTCTCACGCAACTGCCACTTCAAACCAGTTGCTTCCTTGTTACGTCCTCACGTCACCACTGAGACAGCCTACGCTCCCTCTCCTGGAGCATCCTTCAAGGAGTTGAAGGTTAGCTATCAAATCCCCCCTTAATCCTTTCTCTTCTGCAGGCTAAACTAAGCCCAGTGTCCTTCACGTCTCTCTTCATTAGTTCATGTGCTCCAGTCCTCTAATCATTTTTGTTACCTCCGCCTGGAACTCTCTCCAATTGTTCACGTCCTTTTTCGTAGTGTGGCGCAAAACTGCGACACAATATTCCAGATGCGCGCCTCACCAGTGCCGAAGTAGGAGCGGGAATATTCACAGTCCTCGATTCTGCTGCAACACTCCTACTAATACAGCCCAGTATGCTATTAGCGCTGTTTTGCTACAAGAGGCACACTTGAGGCTCCATGTTCAAGCTTCATCTACCGTAACCCCAAGATCCTTTTCTTCAACACTGCTACTTTCAGCCAAACTAGTCCCAGCCTGTATAGCAGTGCATGGTTTTCTGTCCCTAAGTGCAGGACTTTGGCACTTGTCCTTGTTGAACTTCCATGAGGTTTCTGATGGGCCCACTTCTCCATAATTTGTCTAAGTCTCCCTGAATCAATCCCTGCCAGTCCAGCGTGTCCACCACGTCCCCAACTTGGTGTCATCTGCTCAGATTTACTTAATGTGCAAGCTATCCCATCATTTGGACTTTAAATAGCTCTAAAGATGGATTTCTATACTCCCTAGGTAACCCACTTTCCAAATCTTCACACTCCTAGTCAGGAAGTTTTCTATATCCAGCTCGATTCCAATGACTTCAAACCATTGTCCTTGTTCGGCCTGTCACCACTAGAACAGCTAGCTCCCTCCCTTGGCAGCATCCTTCAAGTGTGAAGGTTACTATAAATCCCCCTTGTTTCTTGAGTAAATAAGCCCAGTTCTTCATCTCTTACATAAGTCAGTCTCAGTCCTCTAATATTTTGTTGACTCCGCTGGACTCTCTCCAATTTTCACGTCTTTTTTGAGTGTGGCGCCCAAACTGGACACCATATTCCAGATCGGCCTCCCAGTGCCGAATTAGAGGCGAATAATCACATCCCTCGATCTGCTGGCAACACTCCTACTAATACAGCAGTATGCTATTAGCCTTTTGGCTTACAAGAAGCACACTGTAGGCTCATGTTCAACTTTCCAATTCTACCGCCATAACCCAAGACCCTTTTCTTCAGCCTGCTCTTAGCCCAAACAGTCCCAGCTGTAGCAGTGATGTGTTTTTCTGTCATATGCAGACTTTGCCACTTGTCCTTGTTGAACTTCATGAGTTCTTGTGGGGTGGCGGGGGCGTGAGGGGGAGATGGGCCCAATCTCCATTTGTCTAACTCTGAAATCTATCCTTGCCTCCAGCTGTCACCTCCCAACTTGGTGTATCTGAAATTTACTTAATGTCGAAGCAGCCCATCATCAAGATCATTAATAAGACAGTGAAGAACAGGCGCCTAAGCAGAACCCCTGGGGACACCACTTGTTTAATGGTTGCCACTAGAAGTGTGCCAATTGATACCTACCTGAGCACCATTGATTCAACCAGTTTTTTCCTCTTCTTGTTGCTTACATACTTGTAAAACCCCTTCCTATTATCCTTCACATCCCTTGCTAGTTTCAACTCAAATTGCCCTTTGGCCTTTCTGATTCTATCCCTGCGGGCCCGAGCGATAATCCTGTAAGTTCATCTGAGAAACCACAACATTATAGGTTATTACTCTTCCCCTGGAGTAAATCCAACCTCACTGTCTAAATCCGTGTTGAAAAATAAAAGTATTCACAAGAAACACTTGGCTATGAATGCTGGAGATAAGAAATGGTATATTAGGTGGGATGTACTAAAGTGTATCCCTCTATAGTCTAGCAAAATATTGGATCCTTCATAAGTAGAATTTAAGATTAGTCATAACTGGAAGCGATTAGAGAATATATAGCCATTTTCACAGTTCTCCACACATACACTCCACTATCTAACAGGGTCAATCATTTTTCTCTGTTTGTGGGAATCTGTCTCACAGCAACAGGGGAGGAAAACATTAAATATAATAGGAAAATGCGATTGTAGGACCACACAAAAGTGGTAGAGAGAATCAATGGCATGGAAAATAATCTGGGGAGGGGGGCGCGAAAAAAACATTTAACTCATTTTCTTTTTAAGTGACTAGATTTCAAGTTGACAATGCCCCCTTAAAATAACAACAGCTGCTTTCATTCCTTGCAGCTCCCTTGTCCTTGTTTTCTCTATATCTGTATCTTAAGAGAAAGGGTCAGTTCTCAAAGCAATGTCTGACTCCTAACTGGAACTCCAGCCTATGCATCTTCATAGTTGGGAATTTACCAGCAGTGATGGAGACAGAGTGCCATTTGTTATCAGTGTCAAAAGGCCTTGCCTGGTAGGGGAAGTGACAGGCTGTATCACAGCAGACCTAAGAGGTGACCTTAACAAGTGAGTTTAATGCTTGACTTTGAGGAACAGTTAAAAGTGACATCTCCTGCCACCAAATAATCTCTTTGTGTTTGGCTCTGTTCTCAGGCAAAGGTTTGCCTACATGGTTTCTGTAATGTTATAGCAGAGAGTTTCAAGATGGGTCTAGTAGTCTTCCTTCTTAAATGACTGAGCCTTCATTATAAAAAGCAGACAAGAAAGGGAGGGGGGTTAATTCTGCTTGGGTGAAAGGAGAAGGCCACCGAGAAAGCAGCAGAGGGGGTGGAAAACACTCCATTATACTTAATTAGTAAAACCTGCCAAAGGATGTGTTACTTACTAGATTGCGTTTGTACGGAGGCACCCTGGCATCCCGCCGTGCCTGAGAGGGATGAGCCAGAACAGGTGCCTCAGTGGGCGGAGCCACCGCTGCCTGTCCCCACCCTCCGGAAGTCAAGGGGCAGGACAGGAAGTATAAAAGCCCGGTCTCAGCGCTCAGTTGGCGGCAGACTGCCGGAGAGGACAGACACTGGTGCCTGAGCTCCTGTGGGGCCCAGCCTGCCCCGTGCTCAGTACCCAGAGAAGCGCTGGCCTGACCTGCCTCATGCCCGGTACCCGGAGGAACGCTGGCCTGAGCTTCCCCGTGCCTGGTATCCTGAGGGGCTGCCTGAGTGTCCCCATGCCCGGTATCCCGAGGAGCGGCCTGAGCTTCCCTACCCCCAGTATCCCGAGAAGCAGCCTGAGCTTCCCTGCACCTGGTACCCAGAGGAGGTGCCTGAGCTTCCCTACGCCCGGTATCCTGAGGAACCCATGGTCTGGGACCCGCCAGACGATGCCGGCGAAGGACAGGTACCTAGAGAGGGGGAGGTCGGAAGTGGCCCGGGGGAAGCCGACCCTGGTTTGGCTCCCGAAGAGCCTGAACCCATGTCAGTGTGTTGCGGCCAGGGTCCCCACTGACAGCAGCGACTCTTGGCCACCGCTAGGGCCCCGGGCTGGGACGCAGCTGGAGGGAGGCCTGGTCCCCCTGCACCATTCCACGGGGCACTCCCATCCCCTGCTGTGGACTTGTTATAGACTTACGTTTAACATTGCTCAGCCCCTGCCGAGAGTCTGAGTCTGTACCTAGTGGTGCTGGCCCTAACCAGGGCTTGGCCTTATAGACTCATGTTTGAACTGCTGCTCAGCCTCTTGCTGAAGGACTGAAGCTTGAACTCTTATTTGCCCGCCTGCTCCCGCGGCCGGCTTACGAAGACTCTGTGTTTGTCTGCCTGGTGTTAAGCCTGAGCTTGAACGTTGCTGCCGCCTGCCAAGGGCCTGAGTTTATAGACTTATTGATACTTGTTGCTCAGCCTGCTGAAAGTCTGAAGCTGAACGCTACACCCCGCCCTGCCCAAGGCCAGGCTGATATCCTTGTTTGCTCAGCCTGCTGAGGCCCTGAGCGCTACACTGCTTCTGCCCCGCCCTGACCCACGAGGCCTGGCTCCTAGAGACCATTTGTTATGCGTCAGCCCCTGCTGAAGTGCCTGAGCACTGACTGCTTATGCCTCGCCCTGCTTCTAGGCAGCTTATAACTCCCGTAGCTTACCTGGCTCCTGCTGAGGCGGACTTGCTTGTTTAGAGGATTGGTGGCTCACTCCTGCTGACAGGTCTAGGCCTGGGGGATGTGCTGCTGTAGCGACTGCGCCTTGCCTCTTCCCCTCACTGCGCACTGACAGGACGACCCAGCCACCGGGACCCTTATCACGTGTGTACAGAAGGAGGAGTTTCGCCGTATGTAGGCGCGGATTCTGAACTCCGGATGATACGGGAGCTGTCGAGAGAGAGCTCCCTCCCCCGAGATGGATATGCACCAACTTCCCTTCTGAACCTGGAGAACCGAAGCTGGCAGCAAGCTGGCTCGTCGCGGCAGCAAGAGAGCCAGCGAGCCACCAGCTCCCATCAGCCAAGGCCTGTGTGATATACTACTGACGTGCTGCTCAGCCCTTGAAAGGTCTGAGCCTGAACTGCTTACGCCCCGCAAAAATATTCTCTATACATGAGACATGAACAGTTTTGACAGTATGCATCCCCCCCCCCCCCCCCCCCCCCCCCCCCCCCTACAACTGAAGGTCAATCAATTGCAGATGAGCTACATCAGCAGGATTCTCTCTCTTTCATCAGAAGGCTAGGTACGGACTCAATAATCAGGAGATCTCTCAGGCAGCAATTTGTTCTTCGTGGGGGGGGGGGGGGTGAAAAAACAAAAAAACACGGCACAGCTGGAGTGGCAAAGCAGGTGGGGGAAAAAAAAAATCTGCAGCGCAGCAAAGACGGGGGGGAGGGGAACAAAACAAAAACACGGCGCGGCCAGAGCAGCAAAGCAGGGGGAGACCCGACAACGGCGTGGCTGGCAGAGCAGGGGAAAAAAACAAAACAAAAAAACCCCTACAGGGCGGCCAGAGCCAGGGTGCAGGGGGACTCCCTGTGCTGCAGAGTGCACACCTGGTCTAATGGGGGGGAGGGGGAGGGAGCAGAGCAGGGAGAGAGAGAAGGGGGTGGCCAGCACTTCAGCAGGGCACTCACCCCGCGGCCCCGACCGCCGCACCGCCTGTGGGAGGGCTCCGTGCTGCTCCGCTCGGTAGGGAGGGAAGGATGCAGGCTGCCCTGCCGAGTTTGCTGCAGGGCGCTCCCCTCCTCTGCCCCCCACAGGGCAGCCAGAGCAGCAAACAAACAAAAAAAGCGGCCGTGCCGCCCTAGATTTGGGTGGAATGCCATCCCCTAGAATCTTCCGCCCCAAGCATGAGCTTGCTCAGCTGGTGCCTGGAGCCAGCCCTGCTTTGGAGTCTGTTTTTCAAGGTTTTTTTGTTGTAAAATTGCCACCTTCAAGTCTGTCACTCTCTGGTTAGAGAGGTTGAAATGTTCTCCCACTGGTTTTTGAATGTTATGATTCCTGATGTCAGATTTGTGTCCATTTATTCTTTTGTGTAGAGACTGTTCGGTTTGGCCCACGAAAGCATATTCTCAAATAAATTTGTTAGTCTCTAAGCTGCCACAAGTACTCCTGTTCTTTTTGTGGATATAGACTAACACGGCTGCTACTCTGAAACTTATCTGAAAGTATAATTCATGACAATCCAGGACAATCAGATACAGATCTGCAATGCAAGACACTGGGGGACTGAGTAACAACAATAATAATACATAGGCCTCAACATTCATACCCAGCATAGTCCTCACACAATGCAGGACAGCTCCTGCAGCACTGCCAATAGGTGCCCTGCTGCAAACGAAACACGCGAGTGGGCCATAACACAGCCGTACTCTGATCAGTGCTCTGCCACACCAGCAGTGGTCTTTGATTGTCACAATAGGTGGCTTTCTATCTTCTTTTGAAAGACTGGCTCTTTGGGAGGTTAGAAATTAGAAGACTCCTCTGGAACATTTTTAAAAACAAGGCACATGTTCCTTTAAATGAAGAACCCTTCGATCCTTACCACAGCAAGCCTTAGGGCCATATTTTCAGAAGAGCTCAGCATGCTGGGTACATATTGGGTGGTCAGTTCTTTTTTTTTTTAAAAAGTCCAGCCCTGCATGTGTCCATGTTTCCATTTCCATAGAAACCTACCTTCTTACCCCGTAAAATAAAACACATAGCAAACAACTTACATTTGCAAACTGGAGAGAAATTCTATTAATTTCTTCAAATAATTTTCAAGGTTTCAAACTTTTCCCCTACATTTTTGCTAGGGATGTGTTTTTCAGCTCATACACATTAACAGGGGGAAAAAAAGGCATAACTTACTGTGTTCATCAAATACTGAATGTGACTATAGCCAGCATGGAGGGAGGGACCAAGTGATTAGGGTGTAGGGGAGTCCTCTTACACAAGGGACAAAGTGAGTGGAGGTCCAGAGAAAGGAAGAGGGAGCTTGTTGATTAAAGGAGATTTGGGAGGGAGAGAAATGGCAGCAGGAAAGAAAGCTAGAGGCGCTTTAAAGAAATGGAGCCTGGGAGCAGGCATGAGACAGCAACCATTTTAACAATTCACTACTTGTATTTACTTCACACCAAAATGGCCAAACTCACAGATGGAGCAAGTAAAAACTGAAGATTAATCGTAGGGCTAATGTGAAAAAACAAGTATGCTACACTTTTCATCTTAGCCCTACCAGCAACCTCTCCACATGGCTGCACCTCACATATAATTGAGTTAGAATCCTTTATTATGATTTCATTGTTATGCACTTTTGAGGCATTTCATTCCAGTGTAAAAAGGCGTTTCAGTGAGACATTTAAGAAGTCATAGCCACTCCATTTTGTGAATCTCACTCTCAAACTGCCACAGGTCAGGACAGGACCAACATAAATTAGGGTGTTTATTTGCATGTGCCCCAGTGTGATTTTGTACTTCTATTACTGCAAAGACTAGTAAAGCAAAAGCCATGGACACTGATACAACATAGCACAATTTTGCAACGTAGCAGCAGTGCTATTTATATTACAGGCAGGTACTGGATTATAGGCAGGGTTGGTAGTATCACCACCTATTATTAAGACTGCCCAACACTTTTCATTGTAAGACCACGTATTCAGTTGCTGTTGTTTGCCAAACTTTAACTGCTAGGGCTGAAATTTTCTGTGTAGGATGTCAGCCTCCGGCTGAATTTTCTGGATAATTTCAGCTAAAACAGTTCAGCCATTTCCAAGACTGAGGCTAAAGAAAAAAAAGTTGTTTTGCCCATGTTAAATTCTGGTGACCTTTTCTTTGAAAGGCTCTGGCACCTCCATGCTTTGAAGCAGGGCCTTAAATTTTGGCAGGGGGGTTGGCCTTTAAGTTAGGATGTGCCTTTTGCCAACCCTTGAAAATCTGCCCAAATGTGGCAAAATTTTAAATATTCGGAAAAAAATAAATAAAATACAGTTTGCACGTGCTCACCCGACACTTCTTAGGCCAGGTCTACACTACAAAGTTAGGGCGATGCCAGGCAGCTTACGTCAATCTAGTTGTGCATTTGTCTACACTAAATTTGTCTCCTGCCAATGCAAGCGCCTCATTACTCCGACATAGCAACACCACCTCCATGAGCGGCGTAGAACCACGGTCGATGTACTTAGGTTGATGTAGTGCAAGTGTAGACACCCCATTCTCTGAGTGCCCCTAGCTTCAATTTTCCAGAAGCAGGGAGTGGATAACCATGAATGGATCACTCAGTGATTGCCTGCTCTGTTCATTCCCTCTGAAACATCTGGCAGTGGCCACTGTTGGAAGACACGATTCTGGGCTAGATGAACCATTAGTCTGACCCAGTATTGCCATTCTTATGTTAGTTATATCAACCTTGACTATCCTCCTGAAGCTGTCCCACAGTGTCCCACACTGACCACTCTGGTCACCATTGTGAACTCCACTGCCCAGGTGTCATGGAGACCAGAAGTCCCTACATCCCCTTTAAAGCCCTGCAAATGTTTGAAATTCTTTTTGCTGAATGTCTGGCTTGGCAAGCACACATAGCAGCTCTCCATTGTTGAGTGCAACTGCCCAGCTGACCATGCTGGCTACATCCTCCAGATGTGCTCCTGCCTGGAATGGACAGGAGGTATTGGATCTCCTGGGCTTGTTGGGGGAAGAGGGTAGGCAGGCAAAGCTCCAAAGCAGCTGTAGAAATGTTGACCTCTAGGAGCAGATTGCTTAGGGGATGCAGCAGAAAGGGTGCAACATAGTGTGTGTGTGTGTCTCTGAAAGCTGGTAGGTGGGAGGATAACTAGGAGCCAGTAGGTGGAGTAAACAAAATGAGATCTCACGAGGAACTGAAGAGGGAAACTGGGACTGCCTAGGCAACAAGACTGGGACTGAGAGCCTGTGAGAAAGGGGGGAAGATGTTAACTGGGAAGAGAAGAGTGATCTGAAGAGGGGCCAAGGTGTGGGAAAGGACTGGAATGGGCTGGACAAAGAGATTGAGACAAGAAACTGGGGGAGAGGACACTGAGATTGGGTGAGCAGCCCAGTGAAGGAGATTGGGATTGGGAGCCACTGGGAATGTGGGTGCGGTGGGCGGCTGAAGGGAGACTGGAACTGGCTAGGTAAGGGGAATGGGACGTGGATTGGGACAAGGACAGATTAGAGGGGCTGGGACAGAAGGGGTCACTCTTGGAAGGGATGGGAAGAAGACTGTACTCACAGCATGCTCCCCTCCAGAGTCTGGTATGGTATCCAAGATCCCTGAGAGTCACCATTCCTCTGCTGCCGGCAAAGATTTGTGAAACCTCCTGGCAAACTATCCATCCCCTACCGGGCTGATGATGACACCTACTACTGCTGTTGGTTTCCCTCTTAGTTCAAGTGGCAGAGGTCTATGTTACAGATCCAAAGATTCCAACAGTGCCTGTGATGCTGGCAAACCAGCTGCCAGCTCATGCCAAAGTCCCCGTGTCTCAGTGGAACACTGACAAATATATAGAGGAATCAGTCTGGCTTACTTATGCGTAGGGCTCTGTGTTTGTCATGGAGGTCATGGAAGTCACAGATACTGTGACATCCTGTGACCTCCATGATTTCTGCAGCAGCCAGTGTGGCTGTCCCTGGGGCCAGTCACTCAGCCAGTCTCACCAGCCGCTGCTAGAACCGACCCACCCCAGGGCCAGCTGCTGCTCTGGAGGCACTGGGAAGCTGGCCCCGGGGACTGCCTGAACAGCAGCTGATGCAGCTGGCCCTGGGGAATGCCTGAGCAGTGGTCCCGGGGGCGGGGGGAGCAGAAGCTGGCCCCTGGGAGCCCCCCTGGTGGTGGTTGGAGCAGCCACAGGCCCCGTGGGGCTCCCTCCCTGGCAGCTCCTGCCACAGGCTCCCCCTCAGGCAGTGCAAACACCTTCCCACGCCCTCCCCAAGATTCAATCCAAGGTATTTATGGTATAAGTCATGGACAGATCACGGGCTGTGATTTTTTTTTCTTGCCCATGACCTGTCCATGACCTTTACTAAAAATGCTCATGATTAAATCATAGCCTTACTTATGTGTTATTAGTATTAAAATAGGAATTAGCATTATAAGTATGTGTGTGGACTTTACTGATTGCTAATCAATTGCACATGCATTAATCTCATTTATAACATCTGCATCCCTTACTGTAAGGTAGTATTTGAGCCTGTATTGTGAGCCTCTCTGATTGTGTAAATCACAAGACAGGAGAACGACATTTACAGTGATGTGCTGATCTTCAGCAGAAGGTGTTATATCCTGCCCAACAGGAAAGGTCTGGACTATTGTGGAAAGTTACAGTGGATGAAACACTGTTGTTTTGCTCTCCATCCCCTATGAAGACAAGTCATACATGTAGATTACCTTCTTTATTCATGTAAATAACTCTCTAATTTCCTTTTCTTATTTAATCAATCTTTATATAGTTTATTAGGATTGGCTACAAGCATTGTCTTTGCTGTGAGATCTGAGATTCAATTGAGTAGGGGAAGTGACTGGTCTTTTGGGAGTAGGAGTAATCTGAAAATTGCTGTGATTCTTGGTGTAAGGGACCATCTATCAAAAAGGTATGCTGACGCAGCTGGCAATGTATTGACTGGGTACTTGTCACCTCAGGACACAATACCTTAAATGACCGCTTCTTGGAGGAGCTAGTTCTGGAACCCTCAAGAGGAAAGGCAATTCTTAATTTAGTCCTAAGTGGAGCACAGAAACTGGTCCAAGAAGTGAATATAGCTGAACCGCTTGGTAATAGTGACCATAACATAATAAAACGTAACATGCCTGTGTTGGTGTCACTAAGCATAACCCTAAGTAACGTGGAAAAGTGGAAGGCAATAAGGATATAAAGTCTCCCTGTTTAGGCCTCAGATGAGCAAAAGTCCTTCCATGTTTGAACTCTAATCGACCTAAAAGGCTGGCTGATGGGAAAGGCCAGGAGTAAAGCCGTTATCAGCTGCAACAGTTCTAACTGGTCAAAGCAAAAATAATGATGCTGTGCACCTTTAGCAGAAGGACAAGATAACTTGCAGAAGGAAACTTACTAACGAGCTGCCGCAGCCAAGAAACTTAACGCACCTGCGCTACGTAACTGCTACAGGGGGAGGAAGAGGAGGAGAGGGAGGGGGAAAACAAAAAAGTGGTGAAAAAAAAATGTTGCAGCTGGACAAAAGGGGAGGGGAAATGGGGGCTTGCTAGTCAGCAAGAAAAGTTCTCATGGATATATAGAAACAAACTGTTTGTTTTAGCTGGGCTAAATCTGAGGCAACTAAGTCTCCAGCCCCGCTTAGATCTCAAATAAACTTTGCTTACTTCTCCTCTGGTGTGTTTATTGCGCAAGCACTCTCGAGGCACGAGACGGTAATGCAGGCCTGGGCACCTCCGAAGGGGGGGAACTGGGGGGGGGGGGGGTGTCTGCAACCCTGGGGGGGGGGGGGGGGGGGCCCGCGGCGGCAACACCACATAGCATTTAATTTCAGAAAGGGGATTACACAAAAATGAGGAAGTTTCTTAAACAAAAATTAAAAGGAACAGTGCCAAAAGGGAAATCTCTGCAAACTATATGAAAACTTTTTAAAGACACTATCATAGAGGCGCAAATTAAATGCATATCCCAAATTTAAAAAAATGTATTAAGAGGACCAAAAAAGTGCCACTGTGGCTAAACAAAGTAAAAGAAGCAGTGAAAGGCAAAAAGGCATCCTTTAAAAAGTGGAAGTTCTTTCTATTTTCCCCAATAGAATTTGAGCATAAACTCTGACAAGTGAAATATAATTAGGAAGGCCGAAAAAGAATTTGAAGAATAGCTAGGCAAAGACTCAAAAAGTAATAGCAAAAAAACCTAAGTATATCAGAAGCAGGAAGCCTTTCTAAACAACCAGTGGAATCACAGACAATCAAGATGCATGTATCCCTCTTAAGGACACTGTGGAGAAACTAAATGAATTTTTTGCATCAGTCTTCATGGCATTGGTCTTCATCGAGGGAGATTCCCAAACCTGAGACATTCTTTTTAGGTGAAAAATCTGAGGAACTGTCCTGATTGAGATGTCATTAGAGGAGGTTTTGGAACATATTGATAAATTAAGCAGTAATAAGTCACCAGGACCAGATGGCAATCACCCTAGAGTTCTGAGGGAACTTAAATGTGAAATTTCATATCTACTAACTGTGGTTACATAACCTATCATTTAAATCTGCTTCTGTACCAAATGACTGGAGGATAGCTAATGTGGCATCAATATTTTTAAAAGGCTCCAGAGACGATCCCAGCAATTACAGGCCGGTGAGCCTAACTTCAGTATTGGCCAAACTTGGAAACTATAGCAAAAAACAGAATGATCAGACACAAATGAACATGATTTGTTGGGGAAGAGTCAACATGGTTTTTGTAAAGGGGGAAATCATGCCTCACCAAGCTACTAGAATACTTTGAGGGGGTCAACAAGCATGTGGACAAGGGGGAATCCAGTGGATATAGCATACTTAGATTTTCAGAAAGTCTTTGACAAGTTCTCTCACCAAAGGCTCTTCATGGATCAGTAACTGGTTAAAAGACAGGAAACAAAAGGTAGGAATAAATGGTCAGTTTTCAGAATGGAGAGAGGTAAATAGTGGTGCCCCCAGGAGTCTGTACTGGGACCAATATAGTCATAAATGGTCTGGAAAGAGAGGTAAACTGAGAGATGGCAAAATCTGCAGATACAAAAGTATCCAAGATAGTTAAGTCCATAGGAGACTGTGAAGAGGTACAAAGGCACCTCACAAAACTGGATGATTGGGCAACAAAATGGCAGATGAAATTCAGTGTTGATAAATGCAAAGTCATGCACGTTGGAAAACAGAATCCCAATTATAAATATAAAATGATGGGGTCTAAATTAGCTGTTATCAGTCAAGAAAGATTTTGGAGTTGTTGTGGATAGTTCTCTGAAAACAAGTATCAGAGGGGTAGCCGTGTTAGTCTGGATCTGTAAAAGCAGCAGAGAATCCTGTGGCACCTTATAGACTAACAGACGTTTTGGAGCGTGAGAAGCGGGTATTCACCACGAAGCTCACGCTCCAAAACGTCTGTTAGTCATATAAGTTGCACAGGGATTCTCTGCTGCTTTCTCTGAAAACAGCCACTCAGTGTGGCGACAGCAATCAAAAAAAGCTAACAATGTATCATTAGGAAAGGGACAGATAAGACAACAGAAAATATCATATTACCTCTATATTCATCCATGGTATGCCCATATCTTGAATACTTCATGCAGATCTGGTCATCTCATCACAAAAAGGATATATTGGAATTGGAAGAGGTTCAGAAAAGGGCAACAAAAATGCTTAGGGATATGGAACAGCTTCCATATAAGAAGAGATTAATAATACTGGGACTTTTCAGCTTCGAAAAGAGACAACTAAGGGGGGGTCTATAAAAATCATAGAGGTAGAGGTCTATGAATAGATAGGTCTATAAAATCATGACTGGTGTGAGAAAGTAAATAAGGAGGTGTTATTTACTCCTCATAATACAAAAAGCTAGAGATCACCAAATGAAATTAATAGGCAGCAAGTTTAAAACAAATAAAAGGAAATATTTCTTCACACAACCTGTGGAACTCTTTGCCACTGGTTGTTTTGAAGACCAAGACTATAACAGCGTTCAAAAAAGAACAGGTACCTCAGTGGATATTAGCCAGGATCAACAGGGACAGTGTGCTTAGCTTTTGTTTGCCAGAATCTAGGAATGGGTGACAGGGGATCAATCACTTGGCGATTACCTGTTCTGTTCATTCCCTCTGAAACACTCAGCATTGGCCACTGTCAGAAGACAGGATACTGAGCTAGATGGACCTGTGGTCTGACCCAGTATGGCCATTCTTATGTTAAATCTTACTATGCAGCATCCCTTAGCACAATAAATTATTACTTAAAAAAATAAGGCTATCAGATTAAAATATTGTACAGGACAGTTTTTCCCTACCCTTTTATGGCATTAGCAAGCTACATCTGTTACTTGCACTCATTTCAGAAATGACTGGTTAAGAACAAAGAAAAAAAGTATGACTCTTTCCCTTGTGCTGATTTATAATAAAATCCATTCACATCACCCCTTTTTGCCCCAAAGTACTTTACAAAGCACATACAAAATCAGCACTGCATGTGCAGAATTTTAGATGCTGTGAGACACACAGCATTTCAGATATTAACAAAGAGAAAATTCCACAATAGTAGAGATACCAGAAGAGTGTGTGCCTAGAGCTCATCACACCAATCAGCTCAGCTCCCACAGAGATGTCAGATTGTCTTGCTGTAAAGAGATTTCACAATTGTAATGAGCATGGTTTTCCAAAAATCCCTAAGCGTGGCAGGTTCACCAAATTCATTCTGTCTCCATGCAGCCCCAGAAAGATTCCCCCATTTTTATTTAGTTTATTGCTATACTAAAATAAGCAGTTTAAGCTGTATTTATAAGGCTCTTAACCTGCAGAGACTTGAGCATATGTTTATCATTACTCAGGTGTGGAAAGCAGAGACCCCCTCATGGTACATGAAGTTAAGCATGTGTGTATGAAAGGGGCCTATGTTTCCTAATGTCTCCTGCTTTGGGTGTGTACACTGTCTTCCTCCTGTCACCATCACCCCATACTAAAATCTTTGGGCAGATGATGAAAAAGGCAGTTAACTTTGCTTCTGTCAAAGCACAGCACTGCAAGTTGATTTCATCATCTATCAATTTGGTGGCAAGTTGGATTTGTTGTTTTAAAAGCAAGGAAAGAGGGGGAACAAACAGGGGACCAAACAAGTGAGCTGCCCAGATACCACAATGGAGGATGTAGAGTAGAGTGTCACGCTGACTGACGTGACACTCTACTCAAAAGAAGGTGGGAAGTCGTTGGAGAAGAGGTTTTTTTTTTTAAACCTAAATTTCAAACTTTTCTTGCCAGCTCTAGTATCTGGGGGTGGGGGTACGGATAGCTCAGTGGTTTTAGCATTGACCCACCAAACCCAGGGTTGTAAGCTCAATCCTTAAGAGGGCCACTTAGAAATCTGGATCAAAAATTGGTCATGCTAGTGAAGGCAGGGGGATGGACTCAATGACCTTTCAAGGTCCCTTCCAGTTCTAGGACATTAGTATATCTCCAATTAGTAGTCCCTTATTACAAACAGGCTGCTGCCACCAAGCCAGAAACAGTTGGTAACAGCATGAGCTGCAGGGCCGAGCACAGTTCTTAGGTTTTGGCTGGCAACAGCTGTGCTGGGTATTGGCCAGCAAGGTGCGGGGCTGAAGCGGGAGGAAGGAAGAGAGCGGACGGAGATGAAAGCCAGCCACAAGGTGAGATGTATAAACGGAAAGGGCACACTCAGAGCTGCTGCCGCGCCTGGCTGTGAGGCTCGCTCCAAGACGCTTGATCTTCAGTCCCGTCCCTTGGCCCTTTAATACCAAAAAGGAGTATTGAGGCCACAACCAGCCCGCGGAGAAGGGTGGGAAGCCAGTCTGCCTGTGACACTTCCCCCAGCAGGGGGCCGCCATATTGCAATACGGAAGAGGCGCCATTTTGCATCAGGGAAGATTTGATGGCTCTTCCTCAACAACAGGGCGCCGCCATTTTAGATTACGGAATTCCCTGCCCCCCGCAATGGTGGATGTTCGGCAAGAGGGCGCAGCCATTTTGGGTTACGAACGAAACGGCAACGCACAGGGGTCCTCACCCTCCCTTCGTTTAGGTGTCTTCATAAAATGCCCGCGGAGAATCCCCTCTTTTTTCGCCCCGCTCTCAAGATGGCGTCGATGCGGGAGAGCGACACTGGCCTGTGGCTGCACAACAAGCTGGGCTCCACGGACGAGCTGTGGGCGCCGCCGAGCATCGCCTCGCTGCTCACGGCCTCGGTGATCGACAACATCCGCCTCTGCTTCCACAGCCTCTCCTCGGCCGTCAAGCTCAAACTGCTGCTGGGGATGCTGCATCTGCCCCGCCGGGCGGTGGATGAGGTGAGAGCGGGACAGGGGCTGCACGGGAACCGGGAGGCTCGGGGCGGGCCCCGCCGCGCGGCTCCAAAAGGATTGAAATTTAGTTACTTGTGGAAATGAGGCGCTATTTACTTTTGTACAGACAGCCAAATATGCAAGGCTTTAACTGGACAAACATTGCTATAAAGAAACATGAAAAAACAACAACTAATTTTCCACTAGTAACAAACAGCATCAGAATTTCAAATAATCATAGCATTGGGGATGAGAGAGAAGGCAAAGTTATGGCCTGCAGACAAGAAAACCAGACAAGAGCGTCCAGACTTTCATCCAAGTAGTTCCTATTAATTTCTTTCCATTCTAACCACTATGCAGTGGATTAATAAGAATTATAACGAGTTTCACACTGGGCTAGAACCTAAAACTGTTTTTAGTGGTTCAGTGTCCATTAAGAAGGTATGTTGAAATAGGATTCCACCAAAGGTTATTATTAATCAGCATTTCATTAATCGAAAGAATGGAGGGAGTTATTATATCTGCAGTGATAAGGTTAAGATAACATTCTAGCTGGCAAGGAGATATAAATTATGAAATGGCCAAGTCATAACAGATTCAATATACTTAAGATGGTTGAGTTGAGGGGCAGGGAAATGTAAGGATGACAAATTTTGACAGATAGTGATTGTCTTACATTGCAGCTCAAAGACTCCCACTCCTTATTTCTAGTGCTTTACACTTTACCACTTCCAGTGTGCTAGAGGCAGCTGGCTCCACCACGAAGGTGGAAGGGGCAGAGCCCTGACTCCGCCACCCTTCAGTGTAGTTTATGTGAGTGTGGTTTTTTCCTCAAGACTTTGTACTGGTGACGTCTTTCACACAGCAAAGCCTCTGAGTGCAACCCCTGCCCTTATGAATTAAAACAACTTTAGTACATTTACGCCACTATAAATGCTAAGGCAAAAGTGCAGGTTTGGGGTGGGAGGCTGACTAGCTCGTGAACCCCTGTAATTCACCTCATGACTCCCTGAGGTGTCCCGACCCCCCGTTTGAGAACCTCTGTGCTTGTGCATTCATGGAGTGCCAAACACTACATCCAGGTTTAGACAATCTCTCCCCAGGGATATTCAGGGGCAGCACAACACCACAATGCCCAAATACAGGGCTTAGATAATGATGACACACCTAGCCATAAAGAGTAAATGCAATCCTTGGCAGAAAAATTGACACATGCCACTATGGGGTCCGTTAACAGGAGTATATTATGCAAAATAAATTAAGGGTAATTATTCCTCAGAACTGATTGACCTTTCGATATCCTTTCAAACTTCTGATTAGCTGCAAAGGTTTGAGAAAAGAACAAAAAGTTTTTAGGGAATGAATCCATTAGGAATGGGTAGGAGAACTGCCTGTTCAGCTTAGAGAAAGCAGTAAGACGAATGAATTTACAGTTGTCTACAAATACACTGAGATGTTAAAAAGACCAGGCACCAATTTTTTCTAATTAGTCAATGAGGACAAACAAGGGTAATGGGTTTATGGTGGTTGGTAAGAAAATGTAGGTTAATTACCTACCCCACGGGTGCTGAAGAATTATTCATTAATTACTTGTAAAACACTTGGAGTTCCTGGAATGAAAGGTTACCCAAGAAGTTGCAAAATATTAGGAGACAAAAAAGAGCAGACACTTAAGCAATGGATCAAGTGCCAGGGAGGGTTCTGTGAATCACTTCGCTGGATACTATTCTTAGATAGGACTTGCCACTTCAAGAGAGGTTTAGGGATTAAAAAATGGACAATGACTATCAAAAATCCTTTTTAATCCACAACCCATGTATTCTATTAATCCCAACCATTCATTGTAGTCCAGAAGTGTGTTCCAAATTATCCTGTTCCACCTGTTACCATATACTTACCCAGTTTGCTTATTTTAGAAGGATGAAACAATACTGTCTCTTTTAAAGCCTATATTCAACCTTACCGTCACAGAACACAATACTAATTTGATGTTTAAACCTTTTACTACACATGATACACAGTTACACACACTGTACACATCATTTCAGAGCAAAAGTTGATGCAATGTTGTTTCTAAATCTGTTAATATTTTCAGAAACCACCTCAATGCTCTGAGTACTAACACCTGATCAGGGGCACATAGTCATGAGGAATAACGAAAAACATACAGTACACTAAAGAAGCTCCATCCACTGAAATCTAAGTGATTTTCACAGGTTCATCAACTCATAATACAACCTAATTCAAAAAAATTAAAAAAAAATCAGTCTGAATATACATTAGATTTTACTCTTAGACAGCCCAGATCTCCTGTATTAATTAATTATATTACTACTTATTAGTTGTTGTAGGGAGGCACTGTCTCTAGTCTGTACCGTACTATAAAAATGGGAATTGCTGTTTCTGGTGCAAAAAGCCAAAGAATGTAAGGTTATATCTCAATAGCAGCTGTTACTTGTTTAAGTTCCTTAACAAGTTGTGATTTTGTAAACACTGTTTGACATGACTTCCTTAGCATCACCATTTAATCTGAGCAATAATAACAAAGGCATTTTTATGTAACAATTGTTCTTCTCAATGAGCTCATCACTAAATTTCCCTTTGGTTAATAGCTTCTGTTCCATTTGCGGTTATTTTTAACAATGCAAACAATGCAAAAAAAGATTTTGGATCTGACTACCCAAGTTTTCATCTTCACTGAATTTACCTTATATAATGATTTTTTTATTTTATTTTTTGAGGGGGGGGTGGTGGGGGGGGTGAAATGGAGGAAAAGTTCACTTACCCTTAGCAGTTTTTATCAGATCCAAGTACACTGGCAACGGACTAAAAAATTACATTGTGCAAGTCCTCTTTGGAAGACCAAGCTTGCTCAGTTTACAAGTCAACAATATATTTGTAGCTGCTAGCTCCACAAACTCCCATTAGAATCTGAAAAAGTCAGCACTTTCTGCTTCTGTCACACAGTACAGTTTCATATTTTTAGAACTGGCTGGTCGTTTTGATTAATTTTACATGAGTAGAACAGGAAACTAGCTCACTCTTCAATGTTTGAACAAGTCTGCAGGGCTAACAGAAGTCAAAATGAGTGAAGTGAACCTGCCCCGCTTAATTAAATTTGGATAATTTTAAGGAGATATTTTTAATAAAAGTATCTCAGAAGTATTGTTCTGAGGATGGCTTTGGCAGCATTTCAATGGATTATTCGTGTCACTCGACTGCAGCTCCATAGTTGAGACAAGAGCCAGTCAGTGTTCTCCATGAGAGCCAAAATCTTCACATTCACTCCTCTTGCGTCCAAAATACCCTCTAATCTCGTAACTTTCAGGCACATACAGGTCCTTTTCTTTACCTAAGCTTTCTGGGGCTTTTATGCTAGTTCTGGCGTGTAATGAAAGCTAGGGTCTTGATATGAGAGGCTCATGTGTGACTGGTGAGTGATTCTTATTTCTAGTTTTGGGAGGTCGCTTTATTTGTTTTCTTTAGTATATTTAATTTGTAATGTGAGAGACACACAGAGCTGTGCAGCACTTAGCAGCCAGTTACAGTATGTCTCAAAAGATACCAGGAAGCAGATATTGCTAAGAAGGCGCCCTTTTTAAGCAGGATTGCAGCGGACACAGGACTGAATTGACTGCAACAGAAAATCTACAATAGCCACTCTGAAGTCACACTACTCTTGAAAACAATGCTTGTGCATATATCTTTTAGGACATTTGGTTTGTAACTTCGAGGAGTGAGCGTGACTAATCATGTTATTTACAATTTTCCCCACACCATGTTTAGAATACACTGTCCCACCTCAACAACATTTCCTATCTGACAATGGCCTATTAAACATGATGTTTTGCAAAGGGCACATCTACTGGAAAAGGAGAGATCAAGCTGCACCAGCACACTATCTTGCACTGGTGTTGTCAGGAAACAGACAATGTGGGCCATGAAGTGAGTGCAATCCTCAAGACTCAAGTTGTTGGAAATGTATGCTCCAGAAATTCCCTCCCGTTATCAAACTATTCCCTCCCAAATCAGCAGATTTCCTGACTTCCAACTTATATCACTTCAGACAGACCACTCAGACTGTTGCTCCTCCTACCTCCAGTGCCATGCCAATCTGATTTCCTAGCCCCTAGACATCGAGCTTCAACATCCCTCCCTATCCCTCTTAGAGACCTGCTTTTCCCTTTTTCGAGTTTCAGCACTTGTGGCTGTCCTCCCTATAAAGGTTTTTTAAGCTATGTTTATATTTACAAGTGCTACAGAGCATAGCTGGTAGTGCTTGCATTACAGACAGTGGTGTGCAAACTTTGTGGGGGAGGATGCAGGAGCAGGGTTCTTGGGGGGGGGGGGGGCGAGGGAGGGAGAACCGGACATGAAGAAAACTGGGATTTCCACATGTCCTGCAAGATGCGCTGCCGATAATGATGGACAGATAAAATAGCGTGGGTATTTGTGGGATAAAAATTGAATAGGTAATAGCTGTGGTGATTAGGAGGCAGGATTTAAAAAAAAAAAAAAAAAAAAAAATCGTCCTCCCATGCTGCAAACACACAAATGCTCCAACCAGTAAGCCACCACTGTCCAGCCACCCAGCTCCAAGGCCGCCAGCGCCACTGCCCGCAGTAGTGCAGAAGTAAGCGCAGCAATTGCCTTGGCCAGCAGTTGCTGTCTTCACCGCGCAAGATGTAGGGTGCAATGGGCTGGGCGACAACAAATTCCATAAATGGTAAGTGGGGGGGGTTGACTGGAAAGTTTGCACACCACTATTGTGATGACAGCAATAGAGCGTTTCCATCGCTGTTGTACATCCCACCCTTGTGAGGTTTTTCAAAAAAAAAGTTCTTCCATCAACCTAGCGGTATCTATAAGGGGCTTAGGTCAGCTTAACTATGCCTCTGAGGTGCAATTTTTACAGTCCCGAACAAACCTAGTTTTTAGGTGTAACAAGCCTTAGACTCAGCTTTCTTGTGCAGACGGCAGTGAGGGAATAGAGATACAGGAATAGCTGCCTGCCCAAATTTCCTTCTCAGTGGTTTTCAACCTTTCCACCCGCCATTTATGGATTCCTAAAAATTTCAAATGAGCCGCACACCCTCAGGAAATTTCAGGACTGGTCCAGTTACCACATTAAACATCCCACTATGTGCTGGCTCTGGCCTACTTCTAAGAAGGTGATAGGCCAGAGACACAATCCCCAAGGAAGCCAATAGCATAGCGCAGTGTAGCTGGTGAAAGTCTCACAGATCTTACTCATCAGCCTAAGCTGAACCCACCACCCCCTCACCACACACACACTTGTAGACAAAGAGAGCAATGATTGCGGACTTTTTAAGACTGAGATGTATGACACCTATGTATGGTGCCACCCACAATAACAGTTATTGATTACATTTAACTTTCCATTAGGAAAGTGTGCTGGGCACATCACCGACTGAGAAGCTTCCAAAGTACTGGGCTAAAGCAAATTGCTAAATACCTAGGTTCTTTACAGAGCACTTTCATTAAGGGAAGTACACATTCTTTACAGATGGAGCAAATGGCAAGAGGTGGAAGGGAGGGATTGGCCAAGGTCACCCATCGGCAGAGGCTCCCAGCGTCTTCCCCTCTAAGAGAGCATAGGCTGAGGTCTCATGCTGACCACTTCATCCAGAACAGCTATTCAGTGTAAACTGGACTTAATGAACGGGAGCTTGGCAGTAGCCCTATAGGTTTTTTCTTGTCAGATCAGGTGTACTGATTACACCCACGCAGACCAAACTTGGTGCAGTACTGATACCTCGGGCGGGAAGGGTACACCCAGTGGGCTGTTACTGAGTATAATGCCCCGGGGGAGGAGCAGGGGATGCGATACTGATACCCTCGGGCGGGGGAGGGGTACACCCAGTGGGCTGTTATTATAATGCCCCGGGGCAGGAGCAGGGGATGCAGTACATACCGGCAAGTATACCTGCGAGCTGGTACTCGTTAACTGCGCGCCAGGGGGCAGCTGGGGGTGGGAGCAGTACTGATATCCAGTGGGCTGTTAGCTAAATATAACGCCCCGGGGCAGTGAGCGGGGAGATGCAGTATGATACTCAGCGGCCCTGTTACTGAGTGTAACGCCCCGGGGAGGTGGGGCGCAGCACTAATACCCCTCGCCGACCCGGGTGTGTCCCGGCGGCGGGGCGAGACTCGGCGCGCAGCTCCTCAGACGACATTTAACGGGGAGGGGGCGGAATCCGCGCGCCGTACGCCACACGGGGGCTGTGTGCCGCCTCCTCGCCGGGCTTCAGCAGCTCGCTGCCGCACTTCACCCCCCGCGGCGGGCCAGGAG
>NC_133773.1:127844726-127970532 GCF_003597395.2 Chelonoidis abingdonii
GGCGGCGGTTCCCGCCCCCTCCCCGTTAAATGTCGTCTGAGGAGCTGCGCGCCGAGTCTCGCCCCCGCCCGCCGGACACACCCCCGGGTCGGCGAGGGGGTATTAGTGCTGCGCCCCACCTCCCCGGGGCGTTACACTCAGTAACAGGCCGCTGAGTATCAGTACTGCATCTCCCCCCTGCTCCTGCCCCCCGGGGCGTTATATTTAGTAACAGCCCACTGGATATCAGTACTGCATCCCCTCCCCACCCCCCGCTCCTGCCCCCCTGGGGCATTATACCGAGTAACAGCCTGCTAGGTATACCCTTCCCCTGCCCGAGGGTATCAGTACTGCATCCCCTGCTCCTGCCCCCCGGGGCATTATACTCAGTAACAGCCCACTGGGTGTACCCTTCCCCTGCCCGAGGGTATCAGTACTGCATCCCCTGCTCCTGCCCCCCGGGGCATTATACTCAGTAACAGCCCACTGGGTGTACCCTTCCCCTGCCCGAGGGTATCAGTACTGCATCCCCTGCTCCTGCCCCCCGGGGCATTATACTCAGTAACAGCCCACTGGGTGTACCCTTCCCCTGCCCGAGGGTATCAGTACTGCATCCCCTGCTCCTGCCCCCCGGGGCATTATACTCAGTAACAGCCCACTGGGTGTACCCTTCCCCTGCCCGAGGGTATCAGTACTGCATCCCCTGCTCCTGCCCCCCGGGGCATTATACTCAGTAACAGCCCACTGGGTGTACCCTTCCCCTGCCCGAGGGTATCAGTACTGCACCCCACCCCACCCCACCCCGCCTGCTCCTGTCCCTGCCCCCTGGGGTGTTACACTCAGTACCTACCTGATCTGACTCCACACAGGCATCACCCATAATTCCCTAGCTGCCCCCTCCCTACATCCACTCCCAGGGGGTCTACCTGCCAAGCCCTTCCCCCGTTCCCAACCTGACCAGTCTCCCCAGTTTACACTGAAATAGCTGTTCTGGATTGAGTGGTCAGCCCATTGAGACCTCATGCCCTATGTCTCTTAGAGGGGAGACGCTGGGAGCCTCTGCCTGATGGGTGACCTTGGCCAAGTCCCTTCCCTTCCCACCTCTGTGCCTCAGTTTGCTCATCTGTAAAATGTTACTGTCCTCTTTTAATGAAAGTGCTCTGTAAGACCTAGGTATTTAGCATTATTTGTTTAGCCAGTACTTTGAGCTTTCAGTCTGTGATGTGCCCAGACACTTTCCTAATGGAAAGTGTAAAATGTAATCATAACTGTTACTTGTGGGTGGCACCCATATAGGTGTCATACATTCAGTCTTAAAAAGTCCCATCATTGCTCTCTTGTCTAAAGTGTGTGTGTGTGAGGGGGTGGTTTTTCATCTTTAGGCTGATGAGTTATGAACTGTGAGACTTTCACCAGGTACAACTGCTAGTGCTATTGGCTTCCTTTTGGGGGATTGTGTCTCTGGGCCAGCACCTGTGCTTAGAAGTAGGCCAGAGCAGCACACTATGTAGGGCAGTGGTTTTCAACCTGTGGTCAACACAGTCTGAAATTTCTGAAGGGGTGTGCTGCTCCATTTGAAATTTTTTAGGAATCCATAAATGGCGGGTGGAAAGGTTGAAAACCACTGATGAAGGAAATTTGGCACAGCCTATTTCCTGTATCTCTCTTCCCTCAACTGCCGTCTGCACAGAAGCTGAGTCTAAGGCTTGGTTTACACCTAAAACTTAGGTTGTTCGGGACTGTGAAAAATTCGCACCCTTCAGAGGCATAGTTAAGCTGACCTAAGCCCCTTATAGATACCGCTAGGTTGATGGAAGAACTTTTTTGAAAACCTCACAAGGGGTGGATTTACCACAGCGATGGAAAACGCCTTCTATTGCTGTCATCTACAATAGTGGTGTGCAAACTTTTCCAGTCACCCCCCCCCACTTACCATTTATGGAATTTGTTGTCCCCAGCCCATTGCCACCCTTACATCTGTGCTGCGGGTGAAGAGCAGCAACTGCTGGCCAGGCATTGCTGCCCTTACTTCTGCACTACTGCTGGCAGTGGCGCTGGCGCTGCCTTTGGAGCTGGGTGGCTGGACAGTGGTGGCTACTGGTTGGAGCATTTGTGGTGTTTGCAGCATGGGAGGACTATTTTTTTTTTTTTTTTTTTTTTTTTTTTAAATCCTGCCTCCTAATCCCACATGCTATTACTGGAGGATGGTGAACTACGCTAATCATCAGCCAATGACTTTAAAGTTAGTTGAACAAATTTTTACTGAAGTAAAGCTTTGGAATTTTTTAATGCTAGTCATACCAAAGAAATCCTCAGTTGTTTTATTCCCCCCCACCCTCCAAGAACCTCTTGCTCCCTGCATCCCTCCCCCCACACAAGTTTGCACACCACTGGTCTGTAATGCAGCACTACAGCTATGCTTCTGTAGCACTTGTAATATAAACATAGCTTAAAAACCTTTATAGGGAGGACAGCAACAAGTGCTGAAACTCGGAAAAGGGAAAAGCAGGGGTCTCTAGAGGGGATAGGGGAGGGATGTTGAAGCTCGAATGTCTAGGGGCTAGGAAATCAGAGTTGGCATGGCTAACTGGAGGTAGGAGGATGCTAACAGTCTGAGTGGTCTGTCTTGAAGTGATATTGAGTTGGAAGTCAGGAATCTGCTGATTTGTGAGGGAATAGTTTGATAATGGGAGGGTATTCTGGAGCATACATTTCCACAACTTGAGTCTTGAGGGATTTGCACTCTACTTCATGGCCCACATTGTTCTGTTTCCTGACAACACCAGTGCAGATAGTGTGCTGGTTCAGCTTGAATCTCTCCTTTTCCCAGTAGATGTGCCCTTTGCAAGAGACTCATGTTTATAGATGCCATTGTCAGATAGGATATGTTGTTGAGGTGTGACAGTGGTATTCTAAACATGGTGTGGGGAAAATTGTAAATAACATGATTAGTGCACGCTTCACCCTCGAAGTTACAACCAAATGTCCTAAAAGATATATGCACAAGCAATTGGTTTCAGAGTAGTGTGACTCAGAGTGGCTCTTGTATGTTTTTCTGTGCAGTCATTCAGTCTGTGTCGCTGCAATCTGCTTTAAAAAGGGCGCCTTCTTAGCATATCTGCTTCCTGTGTATCTTTGAGACATACTGTAACTGCTTGCTAAGTGCCTGTCACAGCTCTGTGTGTCTCTCACATTACAAATTAAATTATACTAAAGAAAACAAAATAAAGCGACCTCCCCAAAACTAGAAAATAAGAATCACTCACCCCAGTCACACATGATCCCTCCATATCAAGACCCTAGCTTTCATTACACCCAGAACTAGCATAAAAGCCCCAGAAAGCTTAGGTAAAGAAAGGGACCTGTTATGTGCCCTGAAAGTTACCAGATTAGAGGTATTTTGGACCAAGAGGAGTGAATTGAAAAGTTTTGGGCTCTTCATGGAGAACACTTGACTGGCTCTTGTCTCAAACTGATGGAGCTGCAGCTCGAGTGACACTGTAAAATAATCCATTGAAATGCTGCAAAGCCATCCATCAGAACAATACTTCTGAGATACTTTTATTAAAATATCTCCTTAAAATTAATCCAAATTTAATTAAGCGGGGCAGGTCACTTCACTCATTTTGACTTCTGTTAGCCTTGCAGACTTGTTCAAACTATTGAAGAGTGAGCTAGTTTCTGTTCTACCTCATGTATTATCAAAACGACCAGCTCAGTTCTAAATATGAAAACTTGTACTGGTGTTGACAGAAGCAGAAGTGCTGACTTTTTCAGATTCTAGATGGAGTTTGTGGAGCTAGCAGCTACAAATATTATTGTTTGACTTGTAAACTGAGCAAGCTTGGTCTTCAGAGAGACTTGCACAATGTAATTTTTTAGTCCGTTTGCAGTGTACTTGTGATCTGATAAAACTGCTAGGGTAAGTGACTTTTTCCTCCATTTTCACCCCCTCAAAACATAAACATAAAAAAAATCATTATATAGGTAAATTCAGTTGAAGATGAAAACTTGGGTAGTCAGATCCAAAATCTTTTTTTGCATTAGTTTTGCATTGTTAATAAAATAACCCAATGGAACAAAGCTATTAACCAAAGGGAATTTAGTGATGAGCTCATTGAGAAGGAACAATTGTTACATCAAAAATGCTTTGTTTATTATTGCTCAGATTAAATGGTGATGCTAAGGAAGTCATGTCAAACAGTGTTACAATCACACTTGTTATAGGATTACTTTAAAACAAGTAACAGCTGCTATTGAGCATATAACCTTACAATTTCTTGGTCTTTTGCACCAGAACAGCATTCATTTTTATATACGGTACAGCACTGAGACAGTGTCCTCCCTTAACAACAACTAATAGTAGTAATAATAATTAATTAATACAGGAGATCTGTGGCTGTCTAAGAGTAAAAATTCTTAATGTATATTCAGACTGATTTTTTTTTATTTTTTTTGAATTAGGTTGTATTATGAGTTGAATTGACCTGTGAAAATCACTTAGATTCAGTGTGATTGGACTTCTTTAGTGTACTGTATGTTTTTCGTTATTCCTCATGTACATGTCTGCCCTGATCAGGTGTTAGTACTCAGAGCATTGAGGTGGTTTCTGAAAATATTACGAGATTAGAAACAACATTGCATCAGCTTTGTGGCTCTGAATGATGTGTACAGTGTGTGTAACTGGTGTATCATGTGTAGTATAGGTTTTAAACATCAAATTATATTGTGTTCTGTGGATGGTAGGTTGAATATAGGCTTTTTAAAGAGACAGTATTTTTCATCCTTCTAAAATAAGCACTGGGTGAAGTATACTGGTTAACAGTGGAACAGGATAATTTGGAAACCACTTCTTGACTACAATGAATGTTGGGATTAATAGAATACATGGTGTTGTTTGATTTAAAAAGGATTTTTGATAGTCACTTGTCCATTTTTAATCCCTAAACCTCTCTTGGAAGTGGCAAGTCTATCTAAGAATATATCCAGCGAAGGTGATTCACAGACCTCCCTTGGCAGCTTGATCCATTGCTTAAGTGTTCTGCTCTTTTTTTGTCTCCTAATATTTTGCAACTTCCTTGGTACCTTTCATTCAGGAACTCCAAGTGTTTTACAAGTATTAATGAATTAATTCTTCCAGCACTCCTGTGGGGTAGGTAATTAACCTACATTTTCCTTACCACACCATAAACCCATTACCACTTGTTTGTCCTCATTGACTAATTAGAATAATTGGTGCCTGTCTTTTTAACATCTCAGTGTATTTGTAGACAACTGTTAAATTCATTCGTCTTACTGCTTTTCTCTAAGCTGAACATGGCAGTTCTCCTACCCATTCCCTAATGGATTCATTTCCCTAAACTTTTGTTCTTTTTCTTCTAAACCTTTTGCAGCTAATCAGAGTTTTGAAATGATATCGAAAGGTCAATGCAGTTCTGAGGAATAATTACCCTTATTTATTTTGCATAATATACTCCTGTTAACGTGACCCATAGTGGCATGTGCATTTTTCTGCCAGGATTGCATTTACTCCTTTATGGCTAGGTTGTGTCATCATTATCTAGCCCTGTAGTTTGGGCATTGTGGTGTTGTGCTGCCCCTGGAATACCCTGGGGGAGAGATTGTCTAAACCTGGAGTAGTGTTTGCACTCCCTGATGCACTAGCACAGAGGTTCTCAAACGGGGGGTCGGGACCCCTCAGGGAGTCATGAGGTGATTACATGGGGGGTCACGAGCTGTCAGCCTCCACCCCAAACCTCACTTTGCCTTCAGCATTTATAGTGGCGTTAAATGTACTAAAGTGTTTTTAATTCATAAGGGAGGGGGTTGCACTCAGAGGCTTGCTGTGTGAAAGACGTCACCAGTACAAAAGTCTGAGGAAAAACCACACTCACATAACTACACTGAAGGGTGCGGAGTCAGGGCTCTGCCCCTTCCACCTTCGTGGGTGGGAAGCCAGCTGCCTCTTGCACACTGGAAGTGGTAGTGTAAAGCACTAGAATAAGGGAGTAGGGAGTTCTTTGAGCTGCATGTAAGACAATCACTATCTGTCATAATTTGTCATCCTTTACATTTCCCTGGCCCTCACTCATATTTCCTATCTTACAGTTTATTGAATCTGATTTTATATTGATCTTGGCCATTTTTCCATTTTATTAATTATATACTGTATTTTAATCCCTTGCCGCTAGAGTATATGTTATCCTTTTAACCTTTATCATCTGCAGATATTAATATACTCTCCACTCCATTCTTCAGATTAATGAAAATGCTGATTAATAATAGACCTTTGTGGAATCCTATTCAACATCACCTTCTTAATGGACACTGAACCACTAAAAACAGTTTAGGTTTCTTAGCCAGTAGTGAAACTACTTTATAATTCTATTTAATCCACACTGCATTAGTGGTAGAAATGGAAAGAAAATTAATAGGAACTACTTGGATGAAGTCCTGGAGCTCTTGTCTGGTTTTCTTGTCTGCAGCCAATAACTTTTGCCTTCTCTCTCATCCCCAAATGCTATGATTATTTGAAATTCTGATGGCTGTTTGTTACTAGTGGAAAATTAGTTTTTGTTTTTTCATGTTAATCTTTATAGCAATGTTTGTCCAAGTTAAAGCCTTGCCATATTTTTGGCTGTCTGTACAAAATGTAATTAGCGCCTCATTTCCACAAGTACTAATTTCAATCCTTTTTTTTAAAGTATTTTTGCTAAGCATTGATGTTTCAGGCAAGACCCATAACGACAACTGACAAACTATGTTGGATCTGATCCTGAAGTCTATGCTTAACAAGAGACTCGTTGGAGTCAATGAGAGATTTGCCTAAGTAAGGATTTCAAGATTCGGTCCATAATGAAATTAACAATGTTTTAATGCTTTGAAAAGTAACTGTAAAAATGGCATGTGAGATTCTATGTGCCTCTGACTTGCATATCATATATGCTCAGCTTGCAAGTGAATACATATTTTTCTAACTGCCAGACCTGTAAACTTAATCTGGGATCAGAGAGTCCAGTGGTGGTCTTCCTGATGCAAAACTAGAGAAAAAAGGAGTTTGAGGAGATATATAAAGGGGAGGGCATTGAGGGTGCTTGGCCATATGTAGAAAGCAGCCTGAACATAAATCACTAACAGAATGGTGGGAAGAGGAGACAAAAGATCTTGAGACTGAGGAAACTTATGGAAAAAATTACCACCAGATCAGCTGAACCAGTGTTAAAACTGGTGGGAATCATAATGTAGACAGCTTAGTCAGGTTCTAGCATCCTTTCCATATTACTCAAACCTACTGAAAGCTTTATTGATTGTTCTGTGTTCACACTTACAATCCCTTAATATCTCTAATCAAGTTCTAGAATTTGTATTGTGGACTGGAGATGTCAAAGCAGTCCTTTGACCTGAGAAGTATCATACTCTTCCCTCCCATTCCCTACTTCATTCCTTTTTTAAAATGTAGCAGAAGCAGCTTCTGGTAGAGGCTGAAGCCCAGTTTGGCCATCTTGCCCTCTGTTCTAGGATGACACTGGATTTTTTTGCAGTGCTTAATTTGTAGCAGGGCTGAGTCCAGCACCTGTAGGCTTGGCAGTTCATAGCCCTGGCATCTCTGGGCTTGCTGCATCAGTTTTGAAAGTAAAAAAAAAAAAAAAAAAATTGCTTGAGTCCCAGCATCTAGTTGCTTGAGCCCGGACACCTCTTTCATTACAAATTAAGCACAGTTTCTTGTGAGGATTTGGGAGAGGGAGGCTTTAGGGGGAACAGGGATTAGAAACTTGTGGAGACTTCTGTGCACAGCATAAATGAGACCATAATTTAGCTTTCTGTAATTTAGGGGGTGTGTTGGGGCAGAGGGATCACTATATAATCAACAAAATCAAAAGGACTATTGACTTTATTTCTGAGGTCTAAAGGTGCTTGGAAAAAGAAGGGAGAACTGGGTTATAATTTAATAATGTACTATTTCGGTATAATACATTTTTTTTAACAAGCAAAATATGTTCAAATAATAAAAGGTCTGTTGTAAATTAATAAGAAAGGAAATATAGAGTTAAGGATGAATATCTCTCCTTGACTTGTCTTGTTGTGTTTGAATACCTGAAAACAGTGTAAATTGTGCCATATGTACTGCAATATGTGCTCACAGTGGGATATGAAAAGGGCCACGTCTCAGTATTAAGTCTTAGTTTCCTTGCACTTGATCTTAAAATCCTTAGTGTTAGGGCTCTGTATTGCCAATAGTCTTAATAGTGGTCACATAGTTTATGTTGATTCTAATTTTTTCTTGTGCTCTGGTAAGCACATGCTGCCTAAACCCACATATTAGCTCTGCAAAAGTCTGGAGAGATTTTAAAAAGTCAATTTTTAATGTTCAAATAAGATATTTTTAAAATTTTTAAATCTGAATTTTCAACTCTCTCAGGGACTGAGCTACCTGTGAATAAAGTATAATGATTAAAACGAAATTTCAATATGTAATTTCAGTGAGATGATTGTATTTGATTTATTTTTTATTTATGCTACCAACTAATAGATATTTTGATTAGTAGCTGAAATAAACTTACTTTCCCCCACTACAATCTTATGACTGCTTTCCTTTTTCCTCAGTTGAACTCCCTGAAATAGGTTTTTAAAAATCCTCTTTTCTTCGTGTTATAACTCTGTAATAAAAAAGATGACCTTGGACATATGGCTTAAAGGCCTTGTTTAGCTGTGTTAGAGCATAATATATATGGGTTCCCCACAGGAAGTAAATATTGTGCATGTTTGTGCTGGTTTCTGAAAATATTTCCAAATACAAAGCAACCTTCTTAAAACTGTTTCCAATTTGTTGATTTTCTTTTCTCTTTTTTGTTAGATGAAAGGTGCACTGACTGAAATTATCCAGCTCGCTACCTTGGATTCAGACCCCTGGGTCTTAATGGTAGCTGATATTTTAAAATCCTTTCCAGATACTGGCTCCCTTAACCTTGATCTTGAAGAACAGAATCCCAATGTTCAAGATATTTTAGGAGAACTTAGGGAAAAAGGTAAGCAATCTTTTTTGTCTAAAATTACACTGCATATTTGACACTTTTGCATTCAAACCACTGTGGGTGAAAGTCAAAGAGGCCAGGATTACAGCCTATGTGTTTAAGAATCTAATGGGAAGCAATAAATGTGGGTTGAATCCAGCAGCCCCTTTGCCCCAGGAACTGTTCCATGTGAGGCAGTAGGACTATGTTAGGAATGCCTGATGTATAATTTAATAAATATTACTTTGGGATTAAACTTGTATAAACTTTTAAAAGATCATAAATTAAACATTGTTTTATTCTTGTCTTGCATTTTTTTACTAATCTTCAAGGGACTTCCTGTTGTCTATTTTGTTATTTAAAACCCTCACAGTAGGAGAGGGGCTCTGTGCACTTGTTCATAGTTACCATAGCATGATATTAAGCTTTCTCTCTAAGACCCTGGTCCCAAAGCAGTGAGCTTTGTGTGGGCAGACCCCTGTATGGAGCCTTATTAAAGATGAGGGTATACATCTGTACTTCGAGGAGCCAACTATTGTGCTATATAGATGGACTGCAACTATACTAGCAGTTCTTAGGAAGTGTCCCACTGGTGCAGCTTCACTACTGATGGCAGCAGTGAGAGCATTAGTGTAGACTAGACTGAGGCAGTTAAAATGCCATGTATATGCTAGGACTACCAGTGATGCAGTACCAGTGTTAGTGCAATACAGGAACTATCCCAAAAGTTGGAAGTGTAGAAGAGCCACTGAATGGAGTGGACAGGAATGGTCGTAGGAGCCAGGATGCAGCAAAGTAATAGAAAAACTCCTTGGAAAGAGTACTTCATCATGCTTGAAAATAGGAGTGATCATTTGCTGGTAGAAATCTTCACCTCTCGGTATTTTGTGGTCTGCCGGATTGTGTTTTCTGTTTTTTGTTTTTTTTTAAATGTAGCTTCTGAGGATTAATCTTCAGCTGTTTTTTCCAAAGTACTGAAATGTACAATACTTTTAAATAATTTTACACTTGACTAGACAAATCTAACATGGCCATCTTAAAAATAATATATTTCCTGTTAAATCTTGGTGAAGGGTTACTTGCTATAACATAGCTAGGGTTGGCGGGTTTCTGGAAGGCTGATTATGAGCAAAACAGAAGCTTTCCACAGCGCCTGAATAAATATTTTGAAGTTAAAAATCACCTGCACAAACTATATAAAAGTTGTCTTGTAATTATCTGTTCAAGAGGTTCTTTTACCCACATGCATTATGTTAACTCTTTATACAGTAAGTGAATGTGAAACATCAGCTATGTTGCCGTTGGAGTGCCAGTACTTAAACAAAAATGCCTTGACAACACTAGCTGGGCCACTTACTCCCCCAGTGAAACACTTCCAGCTGAAAAGAAAACCCAAAAGTGCCACTCTTCGAGCAGAACTCTTGCAGAAATGTAAGTAGTAAACCAGCTAGTTGATCAGACAGGATTGTAAAAGGAAGGCATAGAATTCAGTCTGGTTCTTCAGTACAGGAACACGTATCATATCTTCCATTCTTACAAGAATATGTACTGGCTGGTTTTCCACAATACACAACAATGTGCAGAAGATCAGGACTCAGCCTATCAAAGCCATTCCGACTGTCACCATATTAATATGCTAGTCTTGTTTTTGTAATCTTAAATGCTGTTCAGATTTGAAGGTGCTAAAAAAATCCATTCTTTTTCCACCCACCCTCCGCCCCCTAAAAAAACCAACCAACCAACAAACAAGCAAGTTTAGATTCTCTGATGGCTATATTTAGTAAGCTCTTTTAGAGACCCATCAGGGAGAGCTTTGGTTAAGGTGCTTGGGGCTCTTACCACAAAAATGAAATTGGAACCTAGCTGAGCTCTGTTGTCGTGTTTTTTGCAACAGGGAGCAGCGGCAGCCAGTGCATGCTTTCCCTTGCTCAGTGTGCCTGCTATGAGTGAAAGCCAAGAGGATTTTCCTTAACAGAAGGCAGGAAGTCTAGCCACAGCCATTCTTTAACTGAATGAACTTAAAATATTGTACTGTACACTGCACTTTGCTGTAGCAACTTGCTTTTACCTTTCTTTGAGTTGATTAGTCAATTGGATTGAATTAAAATATCAACTTGAGTAGCTAACCCCTTTTTAAATGAATTTTTTACATTTTTAACTTTCTGCTTTCCCACTCAAGTACAGTATATACTCTTTCATTAGCTCGTTCATTTGTGAGCTGACCCCCCCCTCCCAAAATGAATGGGTAAAAGTAGCAAAAACTGTATGACCCTTTCATAAACTGACCCTGTATTTCAGGGGTTGGAAAACTTTGGCTCCCAGCCCATCAGGGTAAGCCGCTGGCAGGTTAGGACGTTTTGTTTACCTGGAGCATCTGCAGGCATGGAGCCCCTCAGCTCCCTGTGGCTGCGGTTCACCGTTCTGTCTCCCCCATCTCCCATTGGCTGGGAATGGAGAACTGCTGCCACAGGGAGCTGAGGGGCTCCATGCCTGCAGATGCTCCAGGTAAACAAAACAACAGTGTATTAGATCAGGGATTGGCAACCTTTGGTCCGCGGCCCACCAGGGTAAGCACCCTGGGGGGCCGGGCCGCTTTGTTTACCTGCCGCGTCCACAGGTTCAGCTGATCGCGGCTCCCACTAGCCGCGGTTTGCTGCTCCGGGCCAATGGGGTGGCAGGAAGTGGCACAGGCCGAGGGATGCGCTGGCTGCCGCTTTTGGTGGAGACCCATTTATAAGCCAACCCCTGCTCTTTGATGCATCACATTTTTACCAAAATATTCGGCTTATGAACAAGTATATACGGGATATTGTTTATTTTTGTTACTTTGCATACTTCTGTAACTTAGATTCTGTTACACAATCCTTTTAATTTTTTTTTTTCCAAATAGTGAATTATGTGATTTGTCAAACATTGATGACCTATGTCAATTAAAGATACAGTTTCCCATCTTGTACTAGATTAGGTCCTAAAAGAATTTTAGATAGGATGTGCAGTAGTTTTCATTTCAAATACAAATTTTGAAATAACTAAAGCATTTCTCTTTATAGCAACAGAAACAGCACAACAGCTCAAGAAGACTGCAGGAGTGCCTTTCCATGCCAAAGGAAGGGGGCTGGTCAAAAAAATAGATACAACAAGTATGACTCGTTTTTATATTACTATTCGGTAGAGAATAATTTATATGTCTATATAGCTCATATGTAGGTAAAATAGTGTTTGCAAAGAATCAAATTGCAAGGTTTATATTTTTAAAAACTGGATTTCAGAGAGGAGGGAAATTAAGCTCTATGGAAATATGAAAATAGAAAAATAATGATGCACTTTAGTGAAGTAATCTTAAATTGACTTTCACATATGGAAAGGAGAACATATGATAAGCATAATATGGGGTAATTATTCCAGGTGAAATAGTTTGAAATTCCTCCTTGGAATTTTTTTTCTTACATGTATAGATGAGGTTATATATAAAAATAGTATATTTCATTGTAATTCTTAAAATAAGGTTCAAAACTGTCAAACCTAATGCGCAGAACTGTTTATGTTCTTGGTAATTATAAGGGAAAATGCAGATAAAGCCTATCAAACACTGACTCGGAGAGATGCAAAGAATGCCTAGCTCTTACTAATGATATTGTAGTACTTGAGAATAGTTGTTTTCTAAATGTAAATAACTAGAAATGTACTGACACTTCAAGATTTTACGGGAGCAGTAGCACCACTACAGTTAAAATTGCACTCAAGATTTCCATTTTAATGGAATGAAAAGAGTCTATAAAATGTCACTGCTCTGAGAGGATCAGTTCCAAGTGTTTGTTGTAATTTCTGAACTGCTTCAATTTTCTGTATCAGTTTGTAGTGGGAAAAAAAGTTAAGACCAGTTATGCCAGTTTTTGAAACTGCTGTGCATCTAAACAATGTTAGTGCTTGAAGCTTTTCCTTCGGGGCCTTCCTACAGCAATCTGAAGAGTGAAAATTGGTCTGATTCTTTGCTATGAGTAGATTGGAAGAATACTTGTTAAAAGTTGCATTTCGTTAAAATAAATAGTTATTTAAGCTTTAAAATGTTACTGCTTGAATGTTGACATTGATACAGTGGTACTGATCAAGGTTAACACTGGTATAAGGTAAGGTATATTGGTAGCACAGGAGCTATGTGGACACAATTTGCTGAAGACTCAAGTTGTTCTGAGATAACATTAACACTACCATTACAATGACAAGGGGTTTAGGATGATCTAATTTATCAGACATACTGCTTACTACCACACTACAGGAGTTCCGACCCTAATGAAGTGTGTCTTTGTCCCCAGCTAGAGGACAGACTACAGATAGTGGTTTGTCTACTCTAGACTTGGAGCTAATAAAGCTGTCTCTCTAGCTCAAGCACTAGAGGCTCATACTTTTAGATCCAGAAGTCTCAGGTTCAATCCCTTGGATACATGTGGGGATTGACACCTCAGAAGCTTAGGACCTCAGATGTTTACAGTGTTTCTCTTCGTATCCCACTCATCAGGCTTTTCTAGTGCAAAATAAGCCCTGGACCTCTGGATTTTAAAGCTATTGTTTTGAGCTAGAGGATTAGGCCATTTGGGCAAAGGCAGAGGCAGACTCTAAAAGCTTAGTATGTGGGGTAGCCACAGTAGGAAACAGTCTTACAGGGTTAACATTGGTTACACTTTTCTTTTCTTTTCTTTTCTTTCCTAGAGGAGATGGTTCAGGGAATTTTAAAATAGGTTATATCTTACAAGTGGTGGAGGACAAAATGTCAGTGTATTCTGAATCCTTGTGCCATCAGACATGGCCTAGGGTTCAAACAGTGTATTAAACAGTTTAATATTTTTTGGTCATACATAACAAATGTCATCACTGTCAGCCGCTGTTGGTCTTGCCTTGTGTGCAGGAGCTAGTCTCACCTGCAGGAGCCCCCATGCATGTGCCTTCCTCTGTCTGACTTCCTGATTCTGGCCTCTTTTTCACCCAGCCCCAGCTTCCTCTGGCAGATTGAGAAGCTTCAGTAGGCTCAGACATGCCTGTGATCCCGGGAAAGGATGCCAGCAGGAATGCATTGTAGGTCACTTAAGATTTTCACAAAGATACATGTTACGTTTAATCCACATGTGACTCTTCTTGGGGGTACCTATGGTGACACACCTGTACCACCTGCCCTCATCTGTGCTTACTATAGGTCAGTTCCCCAGCTTCACCAGTCTCTGGAAATACAATCACTGACTTCCAGGCTCTGCAGGCACTGCTGTCTTTACAGGTTAACAATAGGCACAGTCCAACCCCCGAGTTCTCCATGTGCCCAACCTCTGATCTCTGGATGCTCACATAATTCCCAGAGCCTCTGCTCCCAAAAGAGCAGTACATCTCAGTTTACCATTTATACCTTAGATCACAGCTCTGCTTAACACCCAGCAGTTAGAGACGCTTACAGTAAAAAGAAGATATATATTTAATGAAGAACAGATCCAAGTGATAGCAAGTAGAAATATTGGAAGCAAAGGGTTACATATAACCAAGTTCATAATATGCATTCTAGAATGTAGACTTATTTATTGGCCAAGGGGTGTCTAAGTTTAGTTCACCCCAAAGTCTTCCCAGCATTTTTCAATGAAACCTGGCTGTGATCCTTTTTTCATAAAGCACACGTGCTCTCAGCTTACTTTCTACATGAAGGATGCAGAGTGAGTTCCTCTTTCTACAGTTATAGTACAAAAATCTATTGTCTTCACTTGTAAACTGGGATTCTCTTCTGCTGGGTTATTTCTTCCTGTAAATTCCTCTCTTGACGATCTTACAATCCCTTCGTTACTGTTCAGCTCAGACTATAAATGGGTATCCATTGTGAACCACACAATACTCAATTTACATATAGCCAGAGAAACATCTCTTGCCTGAAAGACATGTCTCTATCACCTTCTGGTAACCAGCTCCAATTCACAGATCTTAGGAACATAATTTTCAATATATATACATGGCTCCTTGAATATTATCCATGTATACATTTCACAGTGATTATGCTCACTAGGGTTACATCGCACCCTTGGCAAACTAATATGAAGACATCAGACCCAGTGAATCCCTGTATCACTTATGTGCCCTTTTGCCTTCTGCCAGGTGGCACCAAGATGTCCTGGGTCACACCACACAACTGCTGAGGTGGAAAGTTTAGTAAACATTTTGGGCATTTGTCACATGTTAAGTGCTGGTGTCACACACTTAATGTGACCATCCACAGATTCCCAGAATACTGGGCATTCCAGCACTTCTGGGAACTGCATGACCCCACCCCTGCCTGTATGACCCTTCATTCACAATGCATGCAAGATCACGCTGGCAGGGATGGAGTGGCGCACTCTTCAAAATGGCATCCCCATCCAGCACTAAACAAAATTTATGTCCAGTTTTGTCCCAGTACTGGACGGGGGACAAACTAGCCAAAAAGAGGACTGCCTCGTATAAAACCAGACGAGTGAAATCTACCAGTATGTGTAGGAGACCAAGGTAGAGAGGCGCGCTGCACATTGGGTCACATTGAGGATGCACCCAGAGTAGGAGCATGGTAGCCAGACCTGCTGTTGGAGTGCAGACATGCACCCTGCTCCTGGAACCACTCCTGCCTGTATGCAACTTCCAGAAGTGCAGGTTAGGCTGCAGCGTTTTTTAGGAAGCAAGTGATGGTGTAGACTCCTTTGCAGAGGGTTACTCTGGCTGATGGATTATCATCACTGCTAAATACAGCTGATTGTTTTTTACATTCAATAACATTTTTCAACAGTGATAGAATGTTAGAGACAAACACCTATTCTCTTCTATGTAGCTAATGAGGCACACTGCACCCTCTCACACCTTCAGGTACATCTATGCAGCCGGAAGTAGTTTCAGGCAATGCAGTTTCTCTATCTCTATTTCCTCTTCTACCTACAGTAGATGTTTCCTGGAACTACAGTTATCTGTGCTCTTATCTGCCTTTTCTCAACCAGGCAGTTGGAAGGCAGTGAGGCTGCATTATCAGTGTCTGGTGACAAGGAGATGTAGAGACATGTTGTTGTCTGCCCAAGTGCCCTCACAAGAAAAAGGAAGGTGGTAGAACAGATTTCTGCATAACACATGAGAACCTTCAGAACATCTGAACAGCTTCTCAGAATCATGCTTGGATCTCTGAGAGGAAAGAAGAGAAGCATCAAAATACAATCTTATCTACCCCTATCATCAGGATCTGCAGGAGAGTCTCATAAGCTTATGGTCAATAGCATCAAAAGTCGTTGGACAATTAAAATAAAATCTCTACATGGAAACCTGAGTTCCCTCCATCCATAGGAGAAGATAATCAGCCAAGAAAATGAATGGATACACTTTGTTAAATCCAGGCCAAAAACCTGATTGAAAGCAGGAATGTCAAGTAGAACACCAATTACTTTTGTCCCCTTCCTAAGAAAGGGGAAGGTTGGAGATATCAAGGTGGCTTCTAACTGCTTGTTTGAGGGAAGTTGATAACCAATATGTTGCTCCTTCTGATAGCTTAACTTCATATTAGCTTATGAAAATTAAGCTAAGTGCTTTCCTGCTTTATTTATGTATGCATCCAAAACACATCTTAAAGCATATTAAGGTTGCAAAGTCAAGGACTCAAAAGTTAGGAAATGTCCAAATTAAAGCTGCTTGTGTTAAAGCTTCATTTGGCACCCTTGCATTATGATTTAGACTTTAATTACATGATTACATACTATTATTTTCCACAGAGTCTCTGTCTCATTCAGGGAATGGATAGTCACTCCATGTTTCCTTTATCCTCCACATTCCCTCCATACCTTTTCTCTTATGCAATCCCACCATCACCCTCTGCTCCTATCCATCCTCATCACCAGCTGCTGCACCCCTCTGACCCTCTCTATCCTCTGGCTCCTGCAATCTCCAATATATTTCAGCCAGAGATACGCAAATAACATGGTCAGTTTCATCTCAAAAGGTTAAAGCATAGTAAAGTTATAAGCAACTGAAAACTCATCAATATCATGGAAAACGACAGGCAGCCTTAACTATAGGAGGCGCTACCAGCTGCGCCTATAATTCACCTTGATTAAATTCAGCCTTTAGCAGTAAGCAGAGTTTGATGTAGTTCGGTAGCAATATGTCTCTTTTAATAGACTGCTTTATTTAAATTCTTGTGCATGAAAAGATATCTGTATGCACCTAACTGTGTAATAATAGTGGCTCATCCTTAAACCTTTGGGTCACAAATTCTGACCCAGTGAACTCCTTTAATTAACATTTTTACAGGCTAAAATAAACCTCTGAAGTCCATCTGATGTATATCTATAGTCCATTCCATCCAAAAAGCTTTTAAAGCTACAGTATAAGAAATGAGAAGTCTCTAGGAGTCCAGATCTCCTCATTCTTTTCAACTAAGTGGATGTTCATTACAACTGATGTTGTTGGTTGGTTTGTTTTTTTTTTCTTTTCCTCAAAGCCCCACTCAAAGGAATACCAAAACAAGCTCCATTCAGGAGTCCCACAGCACCTAGTGTATTTAGCCCTGCTGGAAACAGAACCCCTATACCTCCTTCAAGAACACCTCTGCGCAAAGAAAGAGGAGTGAAGGTAGGTAGTAGCCTTTTTAAATACTCTTGCATTTTCCCATTAGTCCCCAACCTCTAATCAAAAGTGAACGATAGTTTGCTGACATTGGTTATAGAGCAGTTAATTTTTTTTGTTAGTTTCCAAAGTATTTCAGCAAATACTACAAATCAAATACTACTCTTTTAAAAATGAAAAACCAAATGCACAATTACAAAATGTGGAATAACTGGGTAGGTTGCAGTACTGCTGAAAAGGATCTATCTGGTGGTTGTACACCTCTACCCCAATATAATGCGACCCAATATAACCCGAATTCAGATATAACATGATAAAGCAGCGTTCCGGGGGCCGGGGCTATGCACTCCGGCGGATCAAAGCAAGTTTGATATAATGCAGTTTCACCTATAACACGGTAAGATTTTTTTTTTGGCTCCTGAGGACAGCATTATATCGGGGTAGAGGTGTAGTAGATCACAAATTGAATATAAGCTGACAAAGTGATTAGGTTGCAAAAAAGGCTAATATTCTGGGGTGTATTAACAGGAATGTTGTATATTAGACATAAGAGGTAATTGTCTTGCTGTGCTCAACACTGGTGAGATCTCAGCTGCAGTATCGTGTCCACTTCTGAGCGGCGCATTTTAGGGGAGATGTGGTTAAATTGGGGAGAGTTCACAACAAAAATAATAAAAGGTTTAGAAAGCCCAATCGATGATGAAAGGTTAAAAAACTGGGCAAGTTTAGTCTTAAGAAAAGACAGTGGGAGGGAGAGAAGGTACCTGATAAGTTTCCAAATACGTTAAAGGCTGCTTTAAAGAAGACAGTGACTGATCTCCATGTCTGCTGAAAGTAGGACAAGAAGTAATGGGCTTAATCTGCAGCAAAGGAGATTTATATTAGATAATAGGAAGAACGTTCTAACTGTAAGGATAGTTTAGCTCTGGAATACTTTTCAAAAGGAGGCTGTGGAATAGAAGGTTTTTAAGAACAGGTTAGACAAACACCCTTTAGAAGTGGTTTAGGTATACTTGGTCCTTGGCAAAGGAGACTAGACTTGGTGACCTCTCAAGGTTCCTTCTAGCCCTGCATTTCTGTGAATTACCTTTTGTAAGGCATTTCAGTTCAATAATGAATTTTTTTTTGGTAGCTACTAGATATCTCAGAGTTGGATATGGTTGGTGCTGGTCGTGAAGCAAAGAGAAGAAGAAAGACTTTAGGTTGGTACGACATGTCTGTAAGGTGTATAAATGTTAATAACTGAAACTACATTGAGAACAAGATCCAGATATCAATTTCATTTTCTTAAATCCAACTCTTAATTTAAAATTAACATCAACTCAGATGGGTTTAAACTTGAGGGGAGGGTCCTCTCTTTGGAAAAAATGGCTACTAAACTTCCATAACTGTTCTTTGAGATGTGTTGTTCATGTCTGTTCCAAAGATGATGACTCCCAAGCCATGGCGCAGGTGAAGGATTTGGAGTTTATTGGCATGCTGATTGTTAATACTGCTTGGCTGAAACCTGCATCATCTCTAGCCTGTTGGGTGATGGCGTAATGGGATGCAAAATAGTGAACTGATGACCACATTGCCGCTCTACAGATGTCCTGGTTAGGAACTGGAGCTACAGTCACCACTGAAGATGCCTGAGCCCTCGCAGAATGCGCTGTCAGGGCAGGAGAAGCAGGGACCTTTTGCCAGGTCGTAGCATATGTGGATACGTGATGATAAAATTCTCTGGGCCAAGAATAGAAGACCTTTTGTTCTGTCTCCAATGGCTACAAAAAGCCAAGTAGATTTTTTTTTTTTTTTTTTTAAATGATTTAGTCTTTCTGTGTAGGCTAGTGCACGTCTGATGTCCAGTGAGTGGAGTCTCTATTCCTCCCTGTTGGCATGTTGCTTCGGATAGAAGAACAGTAGAAAGATATCCTGGTTACTATGGAATTGTGAGACCACCTTTAGAAGGAAGGCCGGATGTGGCTGCAACTGAACCGTGTCCTTGAAGAAGACTGTACAAGGTGGTTCCAAAGTAAGGATTCAGATCTCCAACACCCTCTCTCAGAAATAATGGACACCAGGAAGGCCACCTTCCAGGATAGGTAGAGCAGAGATCACATTGCCAGCAGTTCATATGGAGGTCCTATTAGCCTTGCTAACACCAAGCTGAGGTCCCAGGGAGGGATGGCTGCCATATCTGAGGGTATAACCTCTCCAGGCCCTTAAGAAAATGACTACAATTAGAGTTTGAGAAAACAGAATGACCGTTCACCCATGGGTGAAGAGCCGAGATCACAGCTAGATGGACCCTAATAGATGACACGGTTAGGCCTTGTTGTTTCAAGTGGAGTAAGTAATCTAAAATGAAAAGTGGTGTTGATTGTGCAGGTGAAACACACTTCTGATAGACCAGTTCAAGAATCTTTTCCACTTCGGCAGGTAAGTGGCTCTAATGGACAGTTTTCTGCACCTTTAAAGCACCTCACAAACGAGCTCAGAGCATGCTAGCTCTGTGGGGTTCAGCCACAGAACTTCCAGAGCGTGAGATGAAGGGACTCTATGTTTGTATGATGGCTGTGGTCCTGGGAGATCAGGTCCAGAAATAGAGGCAGGCAGATTGGCGTTTCCACCGAGAGGTGTAGTAGGGTAGTGAACCGTGCTGATATAGCCATGCCAGGGCTATTAGATGCGTCTTGTCCCTTCTGACCTTCAAGACCTTGTGAATGAGAGGGATGGGAGGGAATGCATGGAAGTGATGATCCATCCAAGGGAGGAGAAAAGTGTTTGAGTGATCCAAGAAGGAGCAGAAGTGAAGACATTTCTTGTTGTTATGCTTTGTCGTGAGCAAGATCTAACTGGGGAGTCCCCCACTTCTGAAAGATGCCTTTCATGACATCTGGACAGAGGGACCACTCATGGTGGTTGGAAAAAGATCTGCTGAGATGATCCATTGGCTCGTCCTGTGCCCTGGAAGATAGGAGGTTTTGAGGTAGATCGAGTGAACTAGGCAGAATTCCCACAAGAGAGAAGCATACTCCACGCTGCTTCTTTTATATAAAACATTGCTATTGTGTTTGTAAGAACCAACATGCACTTGCCCTCCAGATGGGGTTGGAAGGCCTGACAGCCTAGGCAAACTGCCCTGAGCTCCTGATGATGATGTGTAGCAAGAGCTCTTCCAGAGACCAGAGTCCCTGAGTCCTGAGGGTCCCAAAGTGAGCTCCTCAGCCCATTGCTGACATGTCTGTGACGACAGACATTGATGGTTGGGGTCTTGAGAATGGGACTTGGTTTGGTCTAACCACCAAAGAAAGGAGGTGATCACTGATGAGGGAAGTGTGATGACCATGTTCAGGTATACCATGCCTGAAAGGGCCTGAACTGTAGTCTTGCTTGCTTCACCACATAGGTTCATGATGCCATATGGCCCAGGAGCTTTAGGCAGTCTCATACCATGGTAATCGGGTGGTTTCTGAAGCTTTCTGTGAGCACCGCTATTGTTTGGAACCAGGTTTCCAGGAGGAAGGCTCTGGCTTGGATCAAATTGAGAATTGCCCTGATGAATTCTGTCTTTTGAACTGGAGAGAAAATAGACTTCTGTATATTTATTAACAGACCTAAGTCCTAGAAAGTTGACTGTGTTATACGTGTCTCCATCTGGGCCTTGCTCCAACCTCTGATCAACCAGCTGTTGAGATAAGGGTAGACCTGAACCCAGTCTCCTCAGGAAGGCTGCCATGCACTTTGTGAATACCCAGAGGGCTGCTGACAGGCCAAATGGGAGAACAGCAAATTGGTAGTACACATGATTCACAATAAATCCGAGGAACCTTCTGTGTCCCTGAAAGATTGAAATATGAAAATAAGCATCCTTCAAATCGAGGGCAGCATACCAGTTCCCTGAATACAGGGAGAGAATGATGACGGTCTTTTATGCTAGAAATTGCTTGTGAGAAGGGTCCCTAAAGAGAGATGGGGGGTGGGGTTTGCAAAAGAGGGGAACAACTGAATTAAAGGGTGTATCCCAGTGATCTGAGGTAATACGGGCCCACTCCTGATAGAAGTGGAATAACTGGCCCACAAAAATTGGGGAAATCTGATCCATATATTGTCCTTGTACATTGTCCCCGAGTGTCCCCTCAAAATGTCTGCCACCCTGCCGATTGTCTTGGGGGGCAGGCATGGAAGCAGATGAGGACTGGGGTAGAGGTCCTCTCTTGTACCCTCTGCTCCTCCTCTCAATATAGTCCTGTGGGGACTGGGGCGGGAAGAAGTGAGCAGCTGGTTGGGGCTTTTAGTGGTCCTAGAAAGGGCTGATGTATGTAGCCCTAGGGACTTTAGGGTGGCTCTTGAGATCTTGAGGCTGTGCATTTTGATGTCTATTTGCTCTGAGAAGAATGACATACTCTCAAAAGGGAGGTTCTGTAAGGTCTGCTACGCCTCATAGGATAGACCCGAGGATTGAAGCCAAGAGCCTCTCCTCATAACTACTGTCAAAGCCATTGATTGAGCTGCAGAATCTACCATGTCCAAGGCTGCCTGTAGAGATGCCCTTGCCACAGATTTTCCCTCCTCAGCTAGGGCTTTGAATTCACTTCTGGACTCCTGTGGCAATAGCTTCTTGAATTTTGCCATCAAGTTCCAAGAATTAAACTCTCAGCAACTCAGGAGCACTTGCAGGTTTGCGATCCTGAGCTGGAGGTGCCTGTTGAATAGACTTTTCTGCCAAAAATAAAGAAGTGAAGTTTTTTTTACCCACAAAAGCATATGTCCAAATAAATCCCTTAGTCTTTAAGGTGCCACCAGACTCCTTGTTGTTTTTCTGCCAAAGGAGTCTAATTTTTTGTCATCTCTGGTCTTAAGGGTTGGACTTTGCTGACCCTATTGCTCCCTCTCATTGGCCACTGATACCAGTGAACCCAATGGTGGATGGATGTGAAGGAATTCAGACCCCTTTGCTGGAACAAAGTACTTTTCTCTATCCTTATAATCATTGGTTATAGGGACACTGGGGTCTGGCATAAGGCCTTGATGGGGTCCATAATGGCTTCGTTTAAGGGCAAAGCCATTCATGAGGGCCTGTTGCAGCAGGAATATCCACCAGGGCATGGGAGGGCTCTGTAATCTCTGCGTACCCCCAGGTTTTGAGCTACTCTTTTGAGGATCTCCTGGTGTTACCTATAATCATCGTTATACAGGAGGGCGCTTTGCCTGTTCCCACTGTTGCCTCGTCAAGAGAGAAGGAAGAGGAGGCCTGTACAGGCAAGTAGCGCTGTTCCTCATTCTCAGCACCGGATGGCTCTCTCAGTGCTGGGTCTTGATATTTAGCACTGGGCTCAGTACTGGAACATGGGCCCTGTTCTGAGGGATGTGGTGGGGGTGCTCCAGACTGAAATAACGGAGTAGGATCTCCTGGACTATGACCCATGGACTGGTGGAGAGGCCCAGGCATTCCGGAAAAACTATTGTAATGACATTTGCCACTGCACTGGTGGAATGTCCTGGCCCATGTCTACCATTGGGTAACACTGGCTGGAGCAGTGCTGACTCCTGCAGGTGACATACAACTCTGCCTCTGAGTCAGATTCCGAGGACTCCCTTCCAGGTGACCAGGATAAAGCAGTGCTGACCAGTGCAGGTGAGCGGTGCTGGGAGGGAGGATACTGGTGCTGTGCCATCATGGCTGGTTTCCCTTTTGATGGCATCTGGGTCCATGGTGCCGTGGGAGCTCTTGTATCTGGTGCCACTACTGACAGCAGGGGATGGCGGTGCCGGAAGCGATGATACCTCCCTCAGCCTCAAACACCTCTGGTGTGGATGGCATCAACAGAGTAGTTGGGCTCGAATGGACCGTCCACTACGAGAGAGCCAAAGGTGCTGGACTCAATGGTGCCCTTTCTGGGGCTGGAGTCAACAGTACTGAGCAAATTGCTGGCGTCTTAGAGCAGCCTGGCATGGGTCGCAGTCTGCCAGTGTCTCTGTGTCTCATGGATCTTGGAATTGGGAATCTCCCCCATCCATCATCATCTGCTTCTTTCTCAGCACCGGCGATGGAAAGCGGTGCTGAGAGTCACTTACAGGAGTGGTCTTCTTTGGCATCAGGGATGCCCGGTGCCAGGAGTCCTGAAAAGCAGAAGAAACATCCTTTCTAGGCACCAGAGAAGCAGAATGGTGTTGCATCTCTCTGAGAAGCCGGGATGCTTCTTCTTGAGGCCAAAGTACTTGGTTCTGAGTCGAAGTGGGTCGGCTCCAAGGGAGGATGAAGTGCCACCACCATGAGGAATAATTTAAGTCTGATGTCCTTTTCTCTCTTAGCATGGGACCTGAACCCTCTACAGATTCTGCAATGCTCCTGCATTTGAGGCAGCTGGAATGGTGGGTCACTAACAGACATAGGCTTGTGGCACGACGCACAAGGCTTAAACCCTGGAGACCAAGGCATGCTCCGGTGCTAGGGGAATGGGTAACCCTGCTAAGCAGGGTACACTAATCTAATCTGAAACTTAACCACTACAAATAATTATGTACAATGGAAGAACAAAGCCCACTGAGAGGGGTACTTGTGGGAAAATGTAAGAACGAGGTGCAGTTCCAGCAACTGTCACGGATGGTAAGAAGGATGGGTAGAACCCTTTATAGTGGCGTTACGAGCACACAACTCCAGGGGGCACCAAAGCTGACCTGACAGATACCACTGAGGGAAAAACTTTCCAGTGGCGGTGCTCGGGGTGAGCGCACACCTACTTTGGAATGGACATGGGCAAGCACTTGAAGAATTAAAGGTAGCTATGTTTGTTTCTGAATTCCACTAATTAAAATGCCATGTGGCCTGGAAATATGTTGAGAGGGTTGAACTATCTGTGTCCTTGTGAACATATAAACATCCCAACAAAGATGAATGTGACATTAGCTTTTCCTTTTGTGTTGCAGTTAAAAAAAAAAAAAATCTGAAATATTTTTTGTGTTCTATAGTTATTACATAACTAAGTGAAATTTTTAAAGGCTTAATTTTGAATCATCTAAATTGCATAAAGGGTCTTCAAGATTTATGTTGAATGATCTTAAAAGAATGAAAAAACATGTTAAGCATTATTTAATAATCCTGAATGAAAAGATTGGGCTACTTAAACACATGCAGAAAACAAATTAGGTGGCATGGTTTTCCTGGAATACTTTCTTCATTTTGCAGTTTGCTAAATGAAAACAAATCTCAATTCATTTTTGTAAGATACAAAACAAGTTAAATTCATTTTTATGAATGAAATCACAGTTGTAATAAGTATTGTGATGGATAGCTGTGCTTAGTTTCTCTGAAGCTGGCCTGTTCCGTCTGATCGCTCAGATTCAGTATCTTGGAGAAATATAAATTTTGTGGTTAATTTAAGCATCAGCTTGATTATGAAACCACTTGGGTGTATTATATGAAAAATGTTGGGTGTTTTTTTTTGTTTTTTGTTTTTTTTTTACCAGCATTGTAACAGGTGTGTTTTTGTTTGGGTTTTTTAAAATAATTTTTATCAAAATTTCTTTTAATCTTTTACGTGGATCACTCTAAAAAAATCTAGTTGAGGAATTAGGAAAGCTAACTTGAACTAACTCCATCTTTTCTATCCAATAGATACAGAAGTGGTGGAAAAACAAGCCAAAGAGGAAACAGTAGTGGAAAATGCAACTCCAGATTATGCTGTTGGCCTTGTGTCTACCCAGGTAGGACTTTAAATTGCAGTGAATTTGTGCTGCATAAGGTTGGGATATTTTATTCTAAAGGCTAGTTCTGTATCACCTTTAAAGCTTACCTCTAAGTGAATAATTATTTTGTAATGATTGCACAAAATATTGTTCTATTCTTGATGTATTTTGCTAATAATATACAATGCAGAATGAACACTTAAATGTGTTCTAGGAAAACTAGTGAGAGCTTTTAGGGTCGATCTCCCCTTCTGAGGGTTAGAAGGGGATGCGAGGCATTTGTGGAAGCCGAAAGGTTATCATTGCAAGCTGCTAAGTCTGTATAGACTTGGAATGACTGACAACATCTCAGGGAGTTTCTGGTGTTCTACGACTTATCTGCACAGGGAAGTCATACCAGTAAAAGGGAGGCTGTGAATTCAAACTGCACTTGTTACACTAGTATAGGTCCCTGTGTGGACACTCTTTTATACCAGAATAAGAGTGCCTTTTTCCAGTTTAGTTGATATTGCATTGGAAGCCATTTAAGATAAGGCACTCTTATTCTGGAGGAGTTACTGATATACTTATAGCAGTTAGCTATCATTGTATAATTGGAAAAATCTCCCATGTAGATAAATTCTTAAGCAAGTGCCAAAAAGAAAGCTCTAATGGAGAAATAGAGAAATGACAAAGTTGACATTACATGTAAAAGGTCAGAATTTCCATGCAGTCATGTTGTATATGGTTGCAAAACCATTTACTGTTTTACAGAAACTTGGTCCTCTGAACAATGAGTCTGCACTACCTTCTACAAGCTATTTGCCTGCAACACCCAGTGTGGTTCCATCTTCCTCCTATATCCCAAGCTCTGAAGTGCAGCCAGGTAAAATCATTTTTGCTAATGGCACTTTATTAATACATTGGTTCTCATATACGTTTTCTCTGCCATTCATTTGTAATTACAAATGGAGGTCACAATCCTTCAGCCCTCCCTGGTGTAAATAATCTCACTGACTTCAATCGGACTATTTGTGTAAGGGTTACAGGAGAAGGCTTGTAGTTTTTAGTAACAAAAGACATATCATTTACATTATTTTTAAAAGAAAATTCTTACTTTAAAAGTAGCTATGAAATCACTTTTAATTATAGATCTGACTAAGGCCAAGATACTCTTTATCCCCTTAAATGGTTCGTTTGCTTGGTCTTTTTTTATAGGCAATCTGATTGTAAGCCATTAGGAATGTACATTAGTCGAAAGATTGCCCTGTGGCCTGAGTATGTGAAGGAGAGAGATACTTTCTTAAGTGTTAAACAATAATTGTATAAATTATTAAAGGCTTACTACTTAACACATGGTGTTCAACCACAACCTATCTTTCTGACCATCCTCCCACCTTTTTTCCTTTGCGTTTTTATGAAGGTCTATTAGGTACAGTTGAGCGCTTAAATTTTTCAAAAATCAAGTTACATTCAATAATAGAAAATAGGGAAGGGTTAAAATAAGTGCAGAATTAGCCCTGGGATCAAAAGGTTTAACACTCCTCCTCCCTCCCAAACGCACAACAGAGCAGGGACTTGTCATCATACAGGTCTGTAAGATATCTAATACACCTAAATAATAGTGATTCGTTAACAAAGCACTTTGGGATAAATTCACAGTCAACAAAGAACTGACATTTCAATTATATGCCACTTGCTTTACCCTGGTGCCTGTGTACAGGTTCCTACCGTAGCAATGTTTACTTTTCAGTTCAGGAACTTTTGGCACAGTAGTCACTGTGGATGGGCGTATGTAGAATTTATACAAGCTTGGCTCAGAAACAGAGTTCCAAATCTCTCAGAAGCCCTGTATAAATCTATCTCTGGCTGCAGCTTGGCAGCTCTGGAAAGTACATGGTCTGAAGCATCAGCAATGTCAGCTGCTAGTGTTTTCTCTGTTAGCATTGTATCTAACTGCAGAAAAAGCATCATGTGAAGCTCTGAGTCTTACTAGTTGCATTTTATTTTTCCTTTCTAACTATTCCTTTTGGATCATGTGTGATATCTGTATTTTGTAGCCAGGGAGTTTAACCTTGTCTTGTTTAATTAAAGTACATATAAGGAAGACCAAATATTTGGTTTACTGTCATTTGAACTTGCATAGATCTCTCTCTCTCCCAAGAAACTTGAAGTGTCTTAGACAATCAACGCCCTTGTCAGATAAAAGTATTTACTGTTTTACGGATGGAGAAAATGAGAAACAGAGGTTAAGTGACTTGCCTGGGGTCACATGAGTTAATGCTAGAGCCAGGGATAGAACTAAGAGATCCTAACTCCCAGTATTGAGCTTTCATTAGCAGAAAAGACTACCTCTCACACTCTGTAATTAATGCAAACCTCCCTCCTACTTTTATAGAATAAACATGAAAACTTGCCAAAGGTTGTGTTTTCCAGGGTCCATGTCCATTAGCTTTAGTAAATAAATGAATAAAATATAATCCATGCTAGAATTACAGGGCCCCAAATCATGTGCCCCCTAGCAATTCTTATCAACCACTTCGTTTATGCAGTTCATAGTTAATCCTGTAATTCATTGTGGGTGGAAAAATTGGCTCCTAAATCTGGATGCACAATTTACAAATTGGGCAACAGTAAACAGTGTCAAAAACACAAATTATACTAGATTAAATGTCTTAAAGTAAAAAGTAGAGAACCATATGAACCTTGAATTCTGGGGGCTTATTCAAATATACCGTCTCAGTTATGCATACATTTTCTATTTCTTCATACCAACTGTCCATGAAATAAGTAGGCACCCTATTTTTATAGTGGCCCTCAAATTTACAAGGGGTGTACCCCATTCACCATTTGATTAACCCCTTCCACCTTTACTTATGCTTCTGTTGATCTAAAAGTTCTTGAAAACCTTAGATTTATATATTGTTTCTGTCTTTTTGTCCTTTTCCCTCTTAATTTGTAGTGACCGTATCTCTCTCTTTCATATACCCCTTATGGCTTTGAATGCCCTCTCTGGTTTTCACGGTCAAGGTTAAGAACCTCTTTCTTTAAATATTTTGTTGCGTCGTTGTGGCAGGAAATATTTTTAATTGGTCAGTGCCATACTTCACGTATTTGGGAGCTAATTGCTTTATAGTTTGACCTTGTGTTTTATGTAATACAACAAACTGTGCATCTTGGATCACTCTGGCTACTAACAACCTCCAAGAGAAAAGCTGTTAATGTGGTGTCTTGCTGAAATCCCAACTCATGCACTTACATTCTGTCAATTTTTTTTCTCCTTTTGCGCTCTGTGCCCCACCATCGAGTTTCAATTGAATAAGGTCATATTCGTCACTTCCTGCCCTAAATCTAACAATGCCAAGCTTTGTTAAATAGTAGAAGCATTTTCAATAGCCCCTAAGTAACTTAGGAGTCAGTGGGACTTAGGAGCTTTTGAAAATTTTACCCAGCTTCTTTGTTTAAGCCAAGAGTAAGCTGCATGTCATGGTAAGCTAAGTAATTCATTGATAGGTACAGTTTGTAAAGCTGTGTGGGAGTCTTCAAATGACAAGATTATAACTTGATAAATTGTAGAATCTGTAACTGGCTGTGACTGATGTCATTGTCTAGAATTTTCCTCTAAAATGTTTTGAGTTCAAACTGGATTTGAAATAGTTACTGTCTGTGGTTTTGGGGTTTAATTGTACTAGTTGCTTATCTGCTTCAGGAGAGAAGGGAGCAGGCCTCTCCAGTAACCCTTTCCTTTTCAGTGACCCTCTAAACAACAAGTGATCCAAGGACGATTTTAATTCTGTAATTCTTGTTGCTTAGCCTGTTTTTCAATCTATCTTCTCAATATTCACTGACTGGCTGAGACTAGGAATTAATTCTGACTTCCTTTGGGAAGTTGCTTCTAATTTTAGTTTGGATAATGAAACGTTTCTCTTAATTTCAGCTCCTGCATAATAGGTCTTCCTACAATAATTGTGCTATACTTATAATTATGGAGTAGAACTCAAATTTATAAAGCAGACTCCATTAAATACAAATTTCACTGCTAAGTATAGTGCAACTCAGATTTGCCAGTTGGAAGTCCCCGAACTTTCTCCCATTATTGGTAAAGGGAATGCAGTGGAAAGGGAGAGAGAATGTAGTTTTTCAAATGTGATTAAATGAGCCATTTATTTTATTTATAGATTACATCACTAAAACGTGGCTCTCTGGAACTCTTGTCAGTCTGTATCTAGGTACTTTTAAAAGGCACCGTAGTATCCGAGACCCTTATCCAATTGCGGGTGTGGGTTTTTTTAATTATGTTTCTTCATGCAGCTGGATCTGTGCGAGAGGCCATACAGACGAACAGACAACCTGAAGAGCCTACAGCTCCAAACACGACTCCTCTTCCTGCTCAGTTCAAACAACGAACACCCATGTATAACAGTAACTCAAATCCATCTGCAGCCACACCGACTTCACCTCTAACACCTACTACGCCTCCCGCTATTTCCCCTGCCGCACAACCTCCACAAGTAGCCCCCCAAACTCCGCAGCAGCCACCGCCCAAGAAAAGCCTTTCTCTCACGGTAAGTAGGAGTGTATCTGTAGATTAGCAGTGACTGTACAGTGGAAGAAGATAGCAATTGATCATCCTAAAGTGAAAGCTTTGAATGGTCAGATATTGTAAAATGCAGGAAATGTCAGACACTCAAATTGCTGGACTACATCTCTTTTCTGTTGCTGATTAAGGTCACGATCCTGTAAACTTTAATGCACATGCCTGAAGTTAAGTACATGAGTAGTCCCAAGTCATAGAGTTCTAAGGCCAGAAGGCACCATCAGATCCCTAGTCTGACATCCTGTATGTCACAGACCACCAACACCATCCAGCAGCTGCACGCTAAACCTAACAACTAAACTTAGACCGAAGTATTACAGCCTACAAGGGCATTAGACTATTATGTGCCACCGGCAGAATGGGAGGGACTGAGGTGCATCACTACCTAAGGCCTCTGGAATGGAAGGGAAATGGTTTAAGTGAGAGAGACCCAGATAATCCAGGCAAGTGACATTTCATGCTGCAGAAGAAGTCCAGACAGGGAGAGACACTCTCTAACCTGGGGGGAAATTCCTTCTTGACCCTACATATGGCAATCAGTTAGAGTAAGAATCAGCCAGCTAAGCATGTGAGAGGGAAAATGTTCAGTACCACCTCAGAGCACAGGCCTGCCCCCATCCAGTGTCCCAGCTCCAGCTGTGGCCATCTCTGATGCTTCAGAGGTAGGAGATCAAACAAAACAGAATATATTGGGGGTGGGGAGCTGGAATTCCTTCCTGAACCCTGCAGGTGACCATGAGCATGAGCTTTAGGTCTTCAGTGTTAAGTTAAGCATGTGCATAAGAGTTGGAAGAATCATGGCTTTAAGAAAGGGTTGTGTGACTCCCCCCTGCCTTCTTTTTAATGATTTTGCTATATTAAGTCTCTGTCTGTGTCTCTCTCTCAAAAAAACAAAACAAAAAAACAACTCTTCAATGAAAACTGTCCCAGCAGCAGCCTGATGGCCTGCAAGTCTGGGTAGGAAGAATCTGTAACGTCACAAAAGGGATGGGAGAAACAGATGCTCCTGAACGTCCTCAGTGATTTTTTTTTTTTTTTTTTTTAATTTACATAAAACTTTTGACACTTTGTTCCCTTGCCACCTCTCCACACACACAAATCAGTAAAGTGGACTCTTCCCCCTCCATAAAAAGAAATTCGTCACCACATGGGTTTTTTCCCCTTAAAAAACTTCTACAGCAGAAGCAGCTGACATTTGAAATGTGCTGGTGTAGTCCTTAAGGAAAAGTGGAGCGGAGGTGTCCCTGAGAGGTCTGTGCTCTGTCACAAAAGTGACTGCCTTAAAATTGTGTGAAAATGGGGCTTATAATGTGAACTCTTCTGCAGCCTCAACAATGTGTGCCACTATGTGCCTGTTATGAAAAGGCATGAGTGGACTTATTTTCTATAAGAATAAAGATCACCATGTAACCTGTGTCTTATCTTGGATGTTGAATGTAACTTACTGTGTTCTTCAGTAGCACTTTCTCCACTGAAATACACACTTGCTTTAATATGTTACAGAGAGAGCAAATGTATGCTGCGCAGGAAATGTTCAAGACTGCAAACAAAGTTACCAGGCCAGAAAAGGCTCTTATCCTTGGGTTCATGGCAGGATCTAGAGGTATGTATTACAACCAGTGTTATTTTGAGGACCAGTAGATGCTGTGAAGCACCACTAAAATGTAAAGATGTACTGCTTTAGTGATAATCTGGGCAGGATCTTATTTTATGGCTTAAATGTAATAATTGGGAGGATCAGGGAAAGAGTCTGTTCTAAAGGTATGGAGTGCCTCACTGTGCTTTCTTGCAACAGCTGAACTATTCAGTTGCCCCTACAACAATGCATTGGAAAGCTTGTATGGCATGACTGTGTCAATATACCAGCTGAAGTCTAAAGTCTTGAGTGTGGGTTGGAGGGGTGCTGACATCGACTGCTCTGACAAACTGTATTTTTGTAGTTATAAAATGTGCCCTTCAGGACTTCGATAAATAACAAATAACCGTTAGACCATTGCTCATACACAAGCATGTGGTGGACTTCAGGGGGCACCCACCCCTACAGACCAAACTAGTCCACACTCTCGTCAAGTGAAAATACTTGTGAATAGGCCTTGTGCTGTGCTTGAAAGGTCAGTAAGTGCGGGTGCTGTCAGACCAGGATGAGGAGGGAGCTCAAGAGTACAGAGCCTCTTCACTAATTCATTAATGTTGTTTTTTAAATGTGGCAAATATTGACTCAAGCACATCAGGTGACCTCAAATGCTATGATAAATCTCAGAGAGAGCAGGCCTGGTCCTAAGGTATAAACCAAAAGTTAACACCTTGTATAGCACCCAGAGGAGAATTCAGTGCCACTGCAGTTCTTGAGAACTGATGCAGTTGTCCATGAGTTAACTTCACCTCCTGCACCAGCTGTAACTTCTGTTTTAATACACAAAGCTCTCACCACCATAGTGTGAGCACTCTGAAGCGTAGCCCATGCAGAATGCATTACAGTAATCCTCTCTCAAGATGACAAAGGTATGAAATACTGTGGTGGGGCCTGGATTTGAAAGAGAGTCTTGTGCACCTTGCCAGGCACAGAGGAGGAAAGGTGCTCTTGACCTTAGACTGCTCCTGGGATTCCAGGAACAAGAGGCTCCTCATTTAACCAAACTCAGGAAGTACAAACCTATCACTAAATGTTTCTTAAGAGATTCAGTAACACCTGCGGACTAAATCAAGTTTAGAATCGGCCAACTCATGTAGAGTGCATCAGTTGTACAAAGTGGCATTCATGTGCAGAGCACCTCCAAACTGAGCTTCATGGACAATTTTTGCAATGCTGGAGTTATTACATATCTATAATAGGATGCAGACTATTTGGAGATTTATATTCTGTAGTGATACCTGACCTTTACAATGGAGTTGGTTAAGTGGCTGCAAACGACATGACTATATTTCTTAACTTCTATCTGTATTATCTACAGTTCATGGCATAAATGTAGCATGTAATATTCTTCCTAGTGGTGGTACTGCAGTGTTGGTTTGAGAGAGATTTTCACTGAAGCAATGTTCATCCCATCTTCCAAAACAAATGAAGTCTGTTAAGACGTGCAGCAAACTGTGTGTTAACATTATAATAATTTAATTAGCTTTCTACAGCTTAAAGCTGAACTGACCATTAAGCTCCTAAAGGTCTCTTCATTAAGATCTCAAATCATTACCTGCAGAAATAAGAGTGACACACTGAAAGTTTTGCAAACATTGTTCCCCCCCCCATCTGTTATATTGCTAAGTCCTTAGTTTGGTCCCAGGTCCCTTTGTTATATACTTCATGAATTTAAACCATGATCTGTGAAAGCATGTGGCTTCCTGCATCATTCCAGGTGCTAGTGATACTGAAGCTCGTCAGTTTTTTGGTTTCTTCCTCCCTGTGGCCCTGGCAGATCCAAAGCTTTTCCTTACCCTTTAATTTTGCTAACTGGCTGTGTTGAAATGTCTTAACTTTCAGTTTGACTATGTATTTTTTTTTATTCTTGTCTCCACAGAGAATCCTTGCCAAGAGCAAGGCGACATCATTCAGATTAAACTTAGTGAGCATACAGAAGTTTTACCAAAGGCCGATGGCACTGGGAGCACCACCATGTTAGTTGACACAGTCTTTGAAATGAACTATGCTACAGGCCAGTGGACCAGACTCAAGAAGTACAAACCTATAACTAATGTTTCCTAAGAGATTCAGTAACAACAAACTGCGGACCAAACCAAGACTAGAATCAGCCAGCTCCTGTAGAGTGCGTCAGTTGTACAAAATGGCATTCATGTGTAGGTTTCTTATTCCCTTCCAGAAGACAAGTTGTGGCTATCCAAACTAACTGGGCTCAGGTGACTGCAGTATGAAGATACTGTCAAACTGACAGATTTATTTTTTTTTAAGGTGGCGGAAAAGTTAACATTTGTTCTGTGATTCAGGGTGCCAGAAATTGAGATCACAGCTGAAAATTTGCTTTTCACTTTGAGAGCATTTCAGTTCCAAGCACTGAGGAAAGGACAATTACAGAATCACAGTTTACCACTAAGCAAGGGCATAGATTTTATTGCAGAATATTTACTCTGACTACATGGGTTCCATCCACATATGGACACTTGCACCACCACAGGTATTTGCAGTTATTCCTGCAATTTGATTGCAGTAAATCTAACTACTGCGAGTGGTAGATGTCTAATGGCACCCACTGTGTGTTTAGCTTGTCTTTTCCAGGATCGTAGGGTGGTTTGAGAAGTTTTGTTAATCTTATTGTATTGCTAATATTAATGCCCAGCACGAGTTAATCTGTAATCAATTGAGATGGAGGGAAACTGAATATCTTAACCTTTTATGCAGCAAAATTTATAATTTCCTTTAGTGTCAAACTTAAGATTGCCAAAAAAATTCTCACCTTGCTTATGGGCTGCTTAGGGATCATAGCTCTTTGCTACCACGTGAGGCGCACCGTGGAGATTAATCTCTGGCTCTTGTACAGCAGGCCCCCTGGGCAACATACCTTTCTCTTGGAGGGAACGAAGCTTGTTTTGTGCTTACATGCATCTCAAGAGCAGTTGAGTGCTACTGCAGTCTTAAGAGTGGCTCTTCCAGCCACAAAGTGAGTTACTGTCACATCTGTGAATGTGGAAGGTTAGTGAGACTGCCTTTATGGCAAATTCCTGTTTGTTTTTTTGTTCAGTGCAAGTTTGACTAAGCAGCCACTGGGCATTTGATGACCAAGGCCTGGACTACAGTTTTTGTACTGGTACAACTGTTGGGTGTGACATTCTTGAAAACTGATCTAGTTATACCAGTACAACCTCTAGCATGAATGCAGTTTTATACCAGCATAAAGGGGTCTTATGCTTGTATAGCTTATTCCCATTCCCATACAGGAATAGCTATACCATACATGCACAAATGCCAATGTAATTGTACCAAACTAGGAGGATTGTACCACTTTAACTGAACTGGTACAGTTAAAGCGGTACAGCTTGTGTGTAGACCAGGCGTAAGTAGTGACTTCAGAATTTGGCCCTTAATGGAGACTTGCGTTAAATGTCCATGTTTAAATTTCTTTCAGCCAATCTCGTGTGGGGTTGCACTTGCCTGGGAAGGTGATGCTGGGGAGGGAGAAGTACAAGCATAAGTCACATAACATTCTGTGAGACTGATGTGGGGCCTTGTGATGACTCAAGGTTGGCCTTAAAAAGGAATGTTAATCTATGACTTAGGCCAACACAAGATCTTTTTCTAAGGTAAAAGCAAATATCCCCTAAGTGATACATCCGTGTGCAAACATGGCCTATAGATACTGTCATTTAAATTTTTATATTGGGCATTTTTATTTTCAGATTCTCCATCTATGTGCCTATCTGAACAGGGCGAGCATTAATGAGGAAATGTATTTACAACATTTTATTGTGATTTGATCAAAAGTATGTATATTTGCTCCAACAAAATTAAGGTCCAGAATATCCTAAATTAATTATTCTAATACTTAGTGGTTGAGTTGTACTGTTGGCTCTTCCATTATCACTAAAGAGTTGTGTGCATATATCAGTGAGAGAATGGGACTCGTCAGCATAACTGTCACTCTGGAAAGTGCCCTCTACTTAATTACTCCATTTCTGCAGCAAGGTAGATTATTTTCCAGCTTATACAAATCAGCCGAACAAGTTAAGATGAGTGGAGGGTTTTAGTTTTTAGAATGAATTCACTATAAGATGCATTCATAATGGTTATAACTTCTTTGATTTAATACATTACAAATGAAGGGCTAAAGTCAGAGTATGAAAGAAGTATTTGTCTTTTAAAAAATGTGTAAGGAATAAATTGCATTCCTTTTCCATCTTGTTTGCTTTCAGGTTTTAAAATAGTCCATGTGATAACTAGTTTTCTATAAACTAAACCAGTGTGACACTTCTGTCTTAACTGCTACTGCTGTAATACATTTTTGTCTTCTGCTAATTAGAAATCTAATCAGAAATTAGATGAGGGGTTGGTTTTGTTTTATAAGAATCAATGTTTAGCGGACTGCACACCTCAGGGGACGTGCACTCACATCCCAAGTTATTGGTTCAAAACTTGGCCGTTTGGTAGTGATCAGAAGCTGTCATTTGGTGGGTCTTTAGTTTATATGAGATGAGTTGGGGATTCTCAGTCCAGTGTCTAGTGGACAGACATTCACATCCCCAAAATTCAGCGATCAGCAGCAAGGACGAGGACTGCGTGGGCAAGATGATGCCCCCTCTCCCTAAGTAGTCCCTCCAGAACTCAGCTGAAGCATTAGAATGAAGCAGGATGGGGGAAACTTACACTGCTGCTACCTGCTCTGTACTTACTGTATAGATGGACAGACTTTACTCTCCAGGCCTGTTCAGCTAAGACTAGTCATATCCACTAAACCAATTAGGTTTTTATAGAGTAACAAAATATTTTAAATTCATTCTCAGTAGAACTGAGACAATTTAATATTGCTATAATAATTAGCAATCTTATTTTTAAATACAAAAACTTCTTTCTCTTGACTGGATCTAGCCCTAAGGACTGTAAACTTATTTCAGCTAGCTCTGTATCTTTTGTCCTTCTTTAAAAAACAAAAAATGAAATGAAAGTAGTCATTTTAGTGTTTTTAGAATCATTTCACTGCTGAGAAACTAAACTACATGGAGAGCCCTGCATCATAGCTTGGAAACACTGAACCAGTGCTGTGAGAAGAGGACAGCTAGTCCCAGACAGCTCAAGAAACAGCAAAGCAAGCACTTGAATTCCTGTATATTACTTAATCTTTATTTTACAAAGCAAATCTGACTCCTTGAGCTTGATATTTTTTGTCTTAACTTTTCAGTCATTTACATGCTAGGTGGATATTGTACATGAGGCTCAGCATTGCAAAGCTAAACAAAACCCAAGTTCACTCTAGAATGATGTGCTCAAGCCCCCCACTAACTAGGCATGGGAGGTGTACACATTGTTCAGGGCTAACGTTCTTAAAATCCATTTTCTTGTTTCCCTTTACTGTAGCCCAACATTCTAGGCCCTAGTCTGTGAGCCAGAACTTCACATGTGCATTGTGGGGCAGCTTCAGCAAACAAGAATGCCCCAGGGAATTTCCATTGGGAGCAACAAGGAGACCCCTTGTCTTTTTATCTTTTTAAGTTTGTGAAAGTCCCCCCAGCCTGCTTACTGAGAGGCCATTCAGAATTAGTTTCTCTTTATTTAGTATTCTAAGTTTAGGATAGAAACGGGTAACATGGCTCCTTTCTCTCCTCCTCGCTTTCATCTCTTCTGAGGTGAGGAAACACCTTTTCCTGACGAGCATTCTCTAGTAATTCCTATCCAACCCCCCAAAACACTGCCCAGTTCTTAGGATGACTAACTCTGTAGTTCTGGATCGGTGCCCTAAGGGTTCTCAGTTTTTATTTGTAGGTTTGCTATTAACCTTTCAGTCAAATAAAATAGGGTGCTGGATGTGACAGGGAAAATCTTCTTTGAAGTAGTTAATGAAATAGGCCCATGTGAAGTTGCTAATTTCCCCCACTTGATCATGTCAAAGTGCAGACCACTTAAATAGAAGCAGCTTGATACTTTGGCATTGTAGAGCTTGAGGTTGGCTCAACTTTCATAGCGAGATCTGACTAGAAAAAAGACTGAAAAATGTTAAGCCAGAGCCCACTGGGAATCTGGTGCCTTTAACAAGAAATGTCATTTTGTAAAATGTTACATCTATAGCATAGCCCGTATCTTTTTCTATTGTTTTTTGTACAGTTGTAAATTCAAGATCTTCTGTCTTCGGGTACGTATTTTCAGTGTACTACAGTCTGTATAATAAAAGTTTAGATTTTCTAAAGAAACTGTAAGGTCAGTTTTTACAATGGTGTATTTCTACATATTGAGCTAACAGTTGAGCTAGTAGTGTGTAGTAGCTGCCTGACAAAGTGATCTTATATCACAGTGCATATTATATATAATATAGCCCAGCTTTAAAATAAACTCACTGGGTTATTTATAGTACTTTATGTAGTTACATTCTTTAAAGTTAGCACAGGTCAACTTTACTATATAGAACTACATGCAGGATAGGCTGCAGTTGTTAAGATGACGCTTTGTGCCTAGTTTGGGTCACTACTTGTTAATGAGATTGACAGTAGTGAATCCTGTTAATAATCTTTTTGTCTCAATCCTGACCATTCTCTGAAGAGCCATGTGGGACTGATACGAAAATATTTCAGACTCATAGGACTGGAAGGGACCTCAGAGGTCATCTAGTCCAGTCCCCTGCATTCAGGGCAGGACAAAGTATTATCTAAACTATTCCTGACAGGTGTTTGTCTAACCCAAGGGTCGGCAACCTTTCAGAAGTGGGGTGCCGAGTCTTCATTTATTCACTCTAGTTTAAGGTTTTGCATGCCAGTAATACATTTTAACGTTTTTAGAAGGTCTCTTTTTCTAAGTCTATAATATATAACTAAACTGTTGTATGTAAAGTAAATAAGTTTTTTTTAAAATGTTTAAGCAGCTTCATTTAAAACTAAATTAAAATGCAGAGCTCCCCCCCGGACCAGTGGCCAGGACTCAGGCAGTGAGTGCCACTGAAAATCAGCTTGTGTGCTGCCTTTGGCACCTGTGCCATAGGTTCCCCACCCCTGGTCTAACTTGTTCTTAAAATATGTTGACTTCAAAACAGCACTACACCTCCTTGTGCTCAGGAGGCTCAATTTTAATAACTGCCCTCTTTGTACAGCTTACTGCAGAGTAGCTGTACCAGCATCTTCAGAATGACCAGTATGGTTGCTCCCTGATTTGAGTAGCAGAGACGTTATGCTCACCCTGAGTTCTTATCAGCTGCCATTGACTCAGCTGGCACTGTTACTGTTTCACATTCTAAATGATGTGGCTCTTGGCCTCCTTCTTAACTGTCTAGGTTCTTAAATCAGCACTAACCACTTTGTCCTGACTGGTGCTATATTAGCTGGGACACCGCTCACCCTTTAGGTTTCCTACTGTCAGACCCTAGATATGGTAAGCAATCATGGCTTTGCTCGGGTGTGTAACTTTCTACCACCTCCCTAATCCAAAAATGCAACCCATACCACAGAGTTAAAATTAAACTTCAGGTGTTTTGTTTCAAAATGGTTTATTTTAAATGATGGTTGCTAGCCATTTCTTTACCTAATCCTCCCCCTCACCTTTGGTTGGTAATTAAAAAAGACAATTTCCCTGTTACAGAGCCTATAGAACTCTAAGAAGCCTGCTGGCAGACCTGTAATAGATTTATTAAACCAGGGATGGCTAACCTGATCCCAAGAAGGAGCCAGAATTTACCAATGTACATTGCCAGAGCCACAGTAATAAATCATCAGCCCCCCCCCCCCTTCTCCCCCCACCCCGAAGTGTCTCCTACCCACCAGCAGCCCTGCCACTCAGCACCTCCTCCTCCCTCCCTGCCCCTCCTGATCAGCTGTTTTGTGGCATGCAGGAAGCCCAGGGGAGGAGCACGGGCATGGCAGGCTCAGGGAAGGGGGCAGGAAGGGGTGGAGTTGGGGGCAGGGCCTGTGGCAGAATCAGGTTGAGCAGTGAGCATCCCGCCTCAGCACATTGGTGCCTGTAACTCCAGCTTCCAACTCGGTGCCTATACAAGGAGGCACATATTAGCTTCTGAAGAGCCGCATGTGGCTCCAGAGCCACCAGTTGGTCAACCCTGTACTTAAACAATATCTACTTCTGAAGGAATTCTGCACCTAAAAATTCTGCAAATTTTATTTGTCCAATAAATAAATGTGGCTCCAGCATGGTAGTGGGGAGCACTGGGTGAAGAACCACAATTTCCACAAAAGCAATTGATGAAGGAAGAACAGCTGGTAGTGCCAATACTCTCTGCCGGTGCTACTCTCTCTTGATACTGCCTCATCTGGAGAGGATGACTAGCCTCTCTCTCTCTCGCCTCCACATGATGATAAGCAATGCCAGGATCTTCCCAAGAGAATTGTGGGCTTCAGATTCCACTACAAGAGATCCAGGATCAGGTTCACAAACTCTTGGTCACTCCAGGCTATAGCTCCTCCTCAAGCAGCACTCCCAATTAACAAGGCCATCACAGAGCCTGCCTAAGAGGTCTGGCAAACACTGGCCACTTGTTCCCTGACCCAAAAGAGGGCTGAGAACCATTATTTCATTCTCCACAAGAGAGCAGAATTTGTTTTCCCACCCTAACCCCAATTCTCTTGTAGTCCAGGCAGTCGCAGAGAGAAGCCAGCTACACCAGCCCACGGTCACTCTACTGGACAAAGACACCAGGCAACTAGACCTCTTCAGAAGGAAGATTTCCCCCCCCTCCCCTTCAGCTACCTTAGCATTCTGCACATTACCAAGCTTTGATGTCCAAAAACAACTTCTTGAAGTACCACACGCTGTTGGACTTCATGAACAAGCTCCATCAGGAATGCAAACCTCAGTGCAGGCTATCCTGGACACAGGAAATCTAGTTGCAAGATCTTTCCTCCGGGTGTCCCTTAATGCAGTGGACACAGTGTCATGCTCCATGGTGTCTTGGCTACAGGCCTCGAGTTTCCCCAGAGAGGTCCAAACTACCATGAAGGATTTTCCCTTTGAGGATAGCAACCTCTTTAGTGAGGAAACAGTTATCACTGCATACCCTAAACCTCTGAAACTACCCTCCTCTCTGGGGACATATATTCTGACTCCCCACAGAGACTCCAAGGTCTCCTCTGCCTCCATTCTTCTTCCAACAAAGGACATATAAACCTCCCTGGAAATGACTGAGGACCCAGTGGAGTAGACAGCCAGCACCATCATCCTCCGCTCTGCAGTCTTAGCTACTGCTCAGAAAGTCATTTTGATGTGGCATCTGACAGCATCTTCTGCTATCCCCTTTTTGGTGGCTGCCTGGCCCGTTTTCTTCCAATGTAGACCATTATCACAATGGACAAATGGGTCCTGGTCATCCCTGCAGCACCCCTTCCCTTTTCCTCTTCAGAGACACCTCCAAAGAAACAATTCTCAAACAAGAGGCAGACTCCCTTCTCCAACTGGGGACACCAGAGACTCCACCACCCCTTACACAGGGAAAGGTTTTTTTTTTACGTAAGGTACTTCCTTACCCCCAAAAGAAGTAGGGCTGGAGACCCATTCTGGACTTCAAAGAGCTCAATATCTTCCTATGATACGCAAAGTTCAGAATGACCACCCTGGCCTCTAATAACCTCCTTCAACTCACTTTGAAAGATGCATATTTTCATTTGGACATGCACCCCACTCCGAGGAGCGTCCTGTGCTTCACAGTGGGCTCAAAGCACTTTCAATACAGGGTGCCCCTCTTTGGCCTCTCCATGCCCACAACAGTATTTATGAAAATACTTGTGGTGGTGACTGCATACCTTTGCAGAAAGGGAGGACTGATCTTTCTATATATGGACAATTGGCTGCTTGTGGGTTGGTCATGCCAGGAGATATGAGCAACCTCACCATCACTGTAAGTAAGTCCATATTGATACCGAGGCGCAAAATCTAATTCATCAGGATGGGCCTGAACTTGATCACAGCCAAGGCCTACTTACCTCATGACTGATTCCTTGCCATGAGGGATCTCATCAACCAGCTTTAACTCAGACGCCAGCCCAATCCTGCCTCATTCTATTCGGCTACATGGTGGTGTGCACCTCTGTTACCCCATTTGCACATCCCACTACTGAAAAATTTCTAAAAGACGTCATATGGACATTCCCTCTGGTTTCAAAACCAGCCCGTCTGGGATCTGAACCTCAACCTCTTTGCTTTCATGAGACCACCATTTACCTTCTTGTTCCTGCACCTGTCTTTCAAAGTCACCTTCTTGACAGCAATGACCTCTATTAGAAGGGTTGGGGAGCTCGGAGCCCTTCGGGCAGACCGATCTTACACAATTTTCCACGATGACTAAGTTTTGTTGAGACTGCATCCAAAGTTCATACCAAAAGTACCTTCTGAACTTCACCTTAACCAGCCTGTTCACCTTCTGGGGTTTTACCCTTAGCCTCACCACAGCATGTAGGAGACAAGACTCCATTCTCTGGACATGTGCAGGGCTCTAAGCCTTCTACCTGCACGGAAGTCTCCAAGGTTGTTCACTGCTATTGCCGAAAGAATGAAAGGGTAAGCGATCTCCTTTCAAAGGCTCTCTAGGTGAATTTCCTCCTGCATTATCCTTTGCTATGATCTGATAAAAACCCCTCCTCCTGAACCTGTCAGGGCCCAATCTACAAGAGCCCAAGTGGCATCCGTAGCTTCCTTACAGTACATCCCCCTTTTAGATATGCAGAGCAACTACTTGGGCTTCGTGCACACCTTTACCAGGCAAGCTTTGGCTGCCAGTGCCTCCTTTGGCTCAGAGATCCTCCACTCTGTAGTATGCATGTTTCCTGGCACTCTCCTCCTCAGGGAACACTGCTTGGGAGTCAACCCGTAGTGAACACTCATAGGGATCAGCACTGGAAACAGAAAGGAAGGTTGCTTACATGACAGTAACTGGAGTTATTTGAGATGTGGTCCCTATTGGTATTCACCGCTTGCCCTCCTTCTCTGCTCGGGTCATCACGTGATTTGAACCATGCTGTCCATTATGGCCTTGGTTGGGAGCACGAAGAGGCACAGAGGCAAACTGCAGATACAGCTGTTGAATAACTTCCAGTCCAGGGTGCAGAGAGCACATGGGCACCCCAAGGAGAATACCACAAATAAAACACATCGAGAAGAACTCCAGTTCCCTAGGGTAAGTTACCTTCCTTCTAAACATGATAAAATTTCCTAAATGAAGACAAGGCCTTGAAATCAAATTCCCTAACTCTTAGTATAGTCCTTGTTGTGCTCGAGATCAGGTCATTTGGTTTGAAAGATCAAGAACCGTATTTTTGAGTATCTGGTGAGGATCAGTTTCCTTGGTCCATTTAAGTGCCAAATGGGGTCGTGGTCCATGCCTAAGGCTCCTAGGTGCTATAGTAATACAAATAATTAAGATGGCGACAACGAAGACAAAGAAGGGACTTGCAAAAATATCTTCATGGGTCTTGCAGCTGAAGGAATTTGAGAGTTAAGATTGCCACACACAGTCTGTGGGTGTATGACAGGTGTGTGCTACCCTATTGAGGAATAGGAAGTTTAACTTTTGTTTCCATGCTTGGAGTTGTGTTGAGTACATTGCTATACACACAATCTTCCCTGTTTTAGGAAATTAAACACACAATTTTGTTGTGGGGGAAAGGATCTTTGAACTATACCCCGCAGTACAGCTACTGCTAGAGATGTTTCCGTCTATCAGCAGCTGCACTTCTCTGAAACAAACCTCTGTTATTGGATAAAATCTGACTGAAAGGTGTAACTGCTGTCAACATTTTTATGCATATGCTAGAGAAGAGTTTACCCCACAGAAGATAAGCATTTGGCTGCTTCCCACTAAAAATTTGAGAAGAAAAACAAATACATAGAAAATTCCAAGGCCGTAAAAGCTAACCCGGTGTGAGACTTCACACTGAAAGGCCACCTACATGTAGAGGAAAAGCAGAACTTTACACTCCATTTAAAGTCCATTTTAGAATGCAGCTTCAGCCAGGGATTGGTGACTAGTGCCTTCATAATGAGCTGTTAATGTGAAACCTCACACTAGGGTTGTGCATGAGGTGTTAAGCATTCGCAAGTTTAAGCTTCTACTTGAAAAGGGTGAGAGAATGTGAGCTAAAAGTGTTTGCTCCCTTAGGAAACTAGCCAACTTCATTCTAAACTTTCACTCTCCCCCTTTAGAGCCTGGAGGTCTATAAAGGCACAGAACTTGTCCTTCCCCAGACATAACTAAAGGAAGTTGCGTGCGTGCTTGTCTGTGGAGAAGGTTCCGTTTGGATTTCCAGCCAAGCTGTAACCGCATTTGCTTCAGTCCCTCAGACAGAGAGAAACACCTACAGAATCTCTGTCAAGCATTCTTAAAGCTGCAATACCTACCCGGTGAAGTGAAGAAACAGATTGACTTCTCGGCACCCTTCTGGTTCTGTCACCTACTACAGGACAGGCACAACAAAATAAGTAACATAATGCCACAAGCCATTATCTACAGCCCCCAACTAAACCTCCAGTGCATCATCAAGGATCCACAACCTATCCTGAAGGACGATCCTTACTCTCACACACCTAGGAAGACAGGCCAGTCCTTGCCTACAGACAGCCCCCGAACCTGAAGCAAATACTCACCAGCAACTACACACCACACAACAAAAATACCAACCCAGGAACCAAACCCTGTTACAAACCCTGGTGCCAACTCTGTCCACATATCTATTCAAGAGACACCATCATAGGACCTAATCACATCAGCCACACCATCAGGGGCTCATTCACCTGTACATCTATCAATGTGATACGTCATGTGCCAGGAATGCCCCTCTGCCATGTACATTGGCCAAACCAAACAGTCTCTATGCAAAAGAATAAACGAACACAAATCAGGAATCATAATATTCAAAAGCCAGTAGGAGAACACTTTATTCTCTTTGATCACTCAATAACAGACCTAAAAAAGTGGCAATTCAACAAAAAAAAACACCCTTAAAAAACAGACTCCAATGTGAAGCTGCAGAACTGGAATTAACTTGCAAACGATACCATCAGATTAGGCCTGAATAAAGACTGGGAGTGGTTGGATCATTACAAAACCTAAACCCAATTTCCCCAATACTAATTTCTCCCTACTGTGACTCACCTTGTCAACTGTCTGTAATGGGCCACTCTTATCAGTTCAAAAATTATTTTTCCTCCCTTGGTATCCTGCTGTTAATGGATTTATCTTGTTAGACTGACCTCACGCTTGGTAAAACAACCCCCCCATCCTTTCATGTATTTATACCTCCTCCTGTATTTTCTAGCCCACGAAAACTTATGCGCAAATAAATGTTAGTCTCTAAGGTGCCACGAGGACTCCTCATTATTTTTGCTGACATAGGCTAACACAGCTGCTACTCTGAAACCTGCCACAGGGATCAGTGTGCTGTCCAACCCACGGTAAAACTGCAGGCTTGATCATGCTCTAACAAGCAGACTGTTGCTATCAGTATTTAACATTCTGTAAACATGGCACACACAGTTTTTCCACAGTTGCAGACACAATCACAGTTGCTAGGTATTAACACTTTTCCTGCAAGAGGAAGAGAAAGGGGCTGAATAGCATCCCCTGTAACAAATGGTCTTGTAATCAGGAGTAGGAAATGTAAGAAGCCAATCTTTGCTTCTCTCCTTTTAAAGGACAGTGGTGTAGCTACAATGGTGCAAGTGCTGCAGTTGCACCAGGACCCTCAAGCTCTAGGGAAACCAGCCAGCCGGAGCAGTGCTCCAGCACTTCACTTGGCACATTGGGTCACAACCCCATTCACTCAAATTTGGCCCCATGGCCCCTCTGTCAGACAGAGAGGTGGCTGGGACAAATCTGAATGGCTCTGCAATCAGATGCATGTAGGTTGCAGTGCTGCTCAGGTTTGGCCAAGCTGCCCCTCCATCATGAGGGCAGAAAGGTTCCAGGGCAGTGGAGGGGGGGGTGAGTGTTGTGGAGGGAGTTATGAGGGAGTATGTGGCAGAGTAATGAGGTATATTAGGGGTAAAAAAAAAAAATTTGGCATTGAGAAGTGCCATCCTCCTCTCCCCCCAACCTAGTCTTGCACCAGGGCCCTCTGGGGCCTTGTTATGCCACTGTAAATGGAAGAGCTAGCATTTCACTGCCAAACTTTCTAAGGGATTTAAAGCAAGGCTGCTGCTGATTAATTAGCAGCAGCACCTTCCAATGAGCCTAAAGGGACCACTGCCCTTTTTTAGTGCAGCTCTAAAACACACCAGTTCTGCAGGGAAATCCAGGGAACCAGTAGCAGAGAGAGAGAATCAAACAGGCCAGAGTTCAGAGCAGGGCAGTGCTAGCACCAGAAACAGAAAAGTTTGAAGAGCCAAGTTGTTGCAGCACAGCCAAGTTTGTGAAGCTCCACCGTGACACCCTCTTGACATAACAAGTCAATTATTTACCTCCTGGGGTTTCCCCTCCTCTCTCCTCCCTTTTGGGAGCTGTGACAGCAGGTGTGGAAAGCAAAAAAGGTGGGCAGGGACTGGGAGCTACAGGCATCTGGGAAGCCAATAGGGATCAGGGTTTTGTAGGGGGTCAAGGACCATTGGGAGGGTGAGTGGGTTGGTTGGTTGCTGTATTATTGGTGGGGAGGGAGGGGAATCTAGGGGCAGCTCAGAGATAATGTAGGGCAGTCAGGGTGGGTTGTGAAAGGGGAAAGAGGCTGGGGAGGGGTTTTATGGGGCAATGGGAACTTGGGCTGCCTTTGCCACAGAAGCCTCCCCACTGACTCCATTTTGTTTCTGCATCCTCCCCACACCCCATGTACTTGGTCACCTTACCCATCAGCTGCTGCCATTGCCACCTCCTGAAGGCTTCAGGCTGGTCTGGTGCAAGTCAGGAGAGCACAGGGGCTGCCTCTAACCTAGTGCCCCTTATGACACTATGTGCCCCCTATTCTTCATAGATTATGAGTGTGGCAAAATGATGATGATGTATTTTGTGCCAAATAAGGCAAGTGAGATATCATTGGATAGATTATGACTGTACTGAATATGATTATCCTATTTGTATGTCTGTATCTGAAGTTAAGAATATTGACTATATCAATTACAACCTGTACAGAAAAAACTTGGGGAACACCCACTAGACAGAACGCAATCAGTCTAGATGGCTCGCTGTGAGGAAGAGCCATTAGAGAGAACCACAGCTCTTTGAAGATGCTAATCTGCCACCCTCCTGGGAAGCTTCCTGAGGATGCTGCAAACAGCCTCTGAGTCATGGCTGCTATGGCCCTACAGAGACATGTGACCAAGTCACCTGGTACTGGAATCCATCTCGGAATACCGGTGTTTTTCCACTGACTGATGAGGGAACTAAGTTTGGAAACAAAGGGTTCCCACCCTATCCAAAAGCTGTTTAAGGCAAGGGAGTGATATCATCTGACTTTGTTCTTCACTGTCTCCCCCTCCAAGATGACTGCTGTAAACACCTCAGAATGATCTGGGGAAGAAAGGACTGAACCCAGGTTAGAGGGTGTCTAGCCTGTGAAAGGAATATCTGGAGTTTTAAGCTGCAAGCAAGTCTCTGCAATCTGCCCAAAACATGAGTTAGGATGAGAATTTACTACTTGTAAATTTATTACTTTAGTATATTAATCTTAGATTGCATTTTTTTTATTTGCGGGGTAATCTGCTTTGATATGTTTGCTATCCGTTATTTTAAATCTTTTGTAGCTGTTAAACTTGTTTTTGTTTTGTCTAAACCCTAGTGTGTGAAATTCGTAACTGGGGGGCAAAAAGCTGTTGCATCTCTCTCCACATTGAGGGAGAGGGTGAATTTCATGAGCTTATGCTGTACAATTCGCTGTGCAGCATAAGATGGTACATTTGGGGGTTGTATTCCAGAGAGGGGGGGTGTACTTGCGTATCTGGACAGTTCCTTAGCTGAAGCCTTCCCATGCAGGGGCTAGTCAGAAAGTCTGTTTGCATGTTAAAACAGCTGGGCATGTCCCGACCTGTATGTGTGCTGGTGAAAGTGAGAGACCAGGAGTGGGTCTGCAGCTTGTCACAGCAGTACAATGTAAAGCAGGGGTGGCCAACCTGGGGCTCCACAGCCCCATGCGGCTCTTCAGAAGTTAATATGTGGCTCCCTAGAATCATAGAATATCAGAGTTGGAAGGGACCTCAGGAGGTCATCTAGTCCAACCCCCTGCTCAAAACAGGACCAATCCCCATAGGTGCTGGCACCCATAGCTCCTGGCACCCATAGCTCCAGCCCTGGAGTCAACTTTCCACTGCTCAACCCTAGGCCCCCATCCCCACTCCACCCTTTCCCACCCCCTCCCCTGAGGCTGCTGCACCATTTCTCCTCCCCCTCCAACCCAGAGAAGCCTCCTCTACTCTGTGAAACTGATCGTGGCAGGCAGGAGGCACAGGGAGGGAGGGGAGGTGCTGATCAGCAGGGCTGCTGGCAGGCAGGAAGTGCTGTGGGGGGAGGGACTGCTGATGTATTACTATGGCTCTTTGGCCATGTACATTGGTAAATTCTCCTTCTCAGGCTCAGGTTGGCCACCCCTGGTGTAAAGGGAATCCAGTCTGGTTGGTCAGGCAGGCTCAGTGATACCCCAGTTCCAAGTGGCACCTGTCAGCTGGGAGGAAGAACCACAGCTGCCCATGCCTCACAACCCGGCTACAGGCACAGGATCATAGCTGGACTGCAGGCAGGCATGACAGAACTGCCACATGTGAGTAACTTTTGGGGCCAAAAACAGTGGTGTGTCACTTTAAAAGCAGAAGGAATAAGATGACAAGCAAAGGTCATATAAAACAAAACTTTTTTTTTTTTTTAGTTTTTTTTAAAGTTGTTTCGAGTTCAGAGTATTTCTCCGCCTTACCCTACATTCCAATTTCTGTTTTCCACCTAACCTGACCACAAGTGATGAAATACCATGGGAGACTGCTCAAGAATTTTTTTGGGGGGCAGCGCGGGAAGGAATCTCAGCAGGAAACACCAGTAATCTCTTGAACTTTTTCTCATAAAAACTTGCAGCCCAGTATGCAGACTCTGGGGGTGGTTAAGCATCAGAGCCCAAACCCTGAATCTTTTTGAGGTGCTCAAGAAAAACAGTGCTCCGACTCTGTTTAGCTCTAAATTACTCCCTACTGGGAAAAACAGACTAAAAACCAAAACCACTAGAAGCTTAACGGCTATCAATCCTTCCCTGAAGTTTCACACTAACCATACTACAGTTTAATTACACAAACTGCAGACAGACCCTTTCCAAATATACAATCACCCCTTGCAATCATGCAATACTAGAAACTGGGAGACACATACACTGGAAATCCAAGGATTGATTTTTGGAATCAATATGGTAAAAGAAAAGTTGAAACAGTGAGATTTTCTAGTTAAATATATAAAGTGAAAGTATATAAGATACTTCCTCAAACTACTAGAACTGAGTGAAAGGCAACAAAGAAAAGAGAGCAGAAACCAGCCTCAGACAACAACAACGATAAATCATCTTGCAGCCTATGCCTGAATCAGAAATGGGGCAGCAATGGGACATGGATTTGTTACATTAAACCTCTCACCTATCAAGCACTGTAAGATCTGTGCTACTCACAAATATTTGATGTATCAACTCTGGCAACTTTTGTCATACAAGTAAACTTGTTGAGGTTGGCCACAGAAATCATCTGTCCTTAGTTACATCACCCTTAGGGTCAGTTACAGAGAACTTCTTTGGGCTGTTTGTTTATCCTGTTATGGGAAATCCTGAGTATGTCAAAAGTGATGTAATGCTTGTCGATGAGGTTAAGATCATGGGGGTTGGACAGCAGCCAGCCTCATAGCCCCTCTGAACGCTGTATGCTGGATCCAACAGCTGCTTATTCTGCTCTTTGCTTCTTTCAGAAAGCTTCTCTGTTACCTGTATTTCAGTGCAGGTACTCAGAGTGAACAAAACCCTTCTGCACAATATTTAGTTTGGACTTGTGCTTTTGAAACACATGACACTTCTTAAAAGGCCCTTCTCAGTCTGAGTAAATCCTGGTTAGTTTGTTGTGGGGGGTTGGTTTGACTCAACCCCATGATCGGAGTCAGGTGATGGAATTGGGAAGAAAAACTAAAAAAGGGACAAATTGTTAGCTGTAGGAGCTTAGCAGCTGCTCTCCCTTAGTGAGGAGCTGTGACCCACTTAGAAAATGGGTTCCTGTCCCAGGTCTCTGCTCTGGAGTTTAGGTGCAGCTTGTTTGATGGGTGAGTAACTACTTTTAAAATGTGACACTTGTTCTTTGTGGTCTAGAAAGATACTAGCTATGATTCTAAACTGCTGCACTGGGGCTTTGCATTTTCATACAGTTACTAGTTTGGGAAAGAATGTATAACGGCAGGGAAAAGGGTGAGGGAACAGAGGAAAGGAAAGGAAAGGAAAAGAGGCTGCAAAGACATGATTAAAAGCGTTTAGTCTTGCAATTGGATATAAATATATACAGCAACAGTCAGCTGGTACAATGGCCCTGAACAACAAATATGGCTGAGCACATTGCTCAGCTATGTTTAAATATTTTGGAAGAAAGACTTAAGTTGAGCTAAACCCTGAATGTTCTGTAGTACTTTGCTTGCAGAATGGCAAAAAAGCAGGAGGAAGTCTTAGAAAATGACCCTTGCAGCTCCTAGGTACACAAAATAATCAGAGTCTTTCTGCAAAGCAAAGCATAGATACCGAACATACTGCAAGAAGGTTTTACATACTTACTTATCTTTCTGTTACAACAGATAACATGCTATGGGCCAGATGTCACCCTCAGATGCACAGCTCCCACAGAGTTCAATGAGAGTTGCTATCATGTCTTTGAGGGTAGAATTTGTCCCTCTGTTTAATCTCTAAATAAATATTTTATATTAGTTTTAGTGTTTTTACTGTTGGGATTCCAAGAACTTTGTATTCTTTACAATATGTATCATATTTATGCCAAGTGGCATTGTCTGTCCACATGGTGGAGGCCTATACCTTTCGATTGTAAGCTCTTGGGGGTGAGGGCAGTTTTTTTTCTTCTGCCCAGCGCCAGGGCATGACTGGTGCTCCAACATTCTACCGGAATACAAACAAACAATACATCCTGCTACTCTATTGAAATGGGCAGGCTTGCATTTTTAAAGCCATGTACAAGGGCGTTAAGCTGTTCAAATAACTAACTTTTTAGTTTTATCTGTCTGACAAAGATATAACACAAATGAGCAAGACTTGCAGTCCCTGCTCTGCTGAGAGTTAAGCAAATATGGATGCTCTCCTACTCAGAGCCACTTGTTCACCTCTTTCTTTAGTAAAACAAAAGGTGGTTTTTTTAATATACTCAGCTAGATATGTAGGTTTGTTTTGATTTATTTCACTTGGATTTGAATGATTATTTTCACAAGATTTGCAGACAGTGTACGGGGAGGAGAGCAGAGGAAGGAAATCCAGCAGACCACCAGGCTTCATTTGCAAACTGTAGATTAAAGACTGCCTGCCTTACAATATTTGCAACCGTTGATCTGTAAGTTAGGAAGAATTTGTCTCTGTAACTGACAGAGTTTAAAGAATTTCCAGGACAAATAAAGGCTGTTTGGTTAATGTTGTGGGCCCAGCTGCCATGAGTTGTCCTATCTTCAACACTTTCTGGAGGTTTTTTAGCTGTATTTTTAGTGATCTTTTAAAAAAAGTTGTACCATCTAGAAAGCAGAATAAATCACTAAATTCACTAAATTAAAATTTTCAATAAACCATTTCAGCACCAATTTCTAGAATGTTGGATAAAAACTACTTGTATAAGCACAATTTCTGTGAAAAGTCAGAAACATCAATGGTTTTATAAAAATTTGACAACTCCCTCCCTCCACTCACAGTTTTTGAATAAAATAGCTATTTTCAACTTTCTCAAAAAAAAGTCAGTCCTGTGCAATCCAGGGAACTTAAATCTACTTCAGTACCTGTGGCTGAAGAAGAACTTCCATGGCAAGACAAATATCTAGGAGCTGTTCTGTAGCAGGTCATAGTAGGTGATCATAATGGTTCCTTCTGAAAACTTTTCCAGGAGAGCCTAGTGGTATGCTAGAGCCAATGCCCATGCACCACTCAGCTTATTGTGAGACCCATTTAACAAAACCGGAATTGGAACCAGGGCAACTCATTGGCATGTGTTCCCAAGGGGAGAAAATTGACTTTAGATTTTAAGGAAGGCTGAGTCAGAAGAGAAGGATTCCATATCTTGGTCTTTGGTCAAGGTATGGACACCAAAGTGCCCTTCCTTAAAGGTACTGCAGAACTGCTGTTTCTAATTAGGATCAGCATTGAGTCCCTCACATCTCAGAAGAGCAGCATCAGAAGAAATAATCAAGGCCATGGAGGAAATGAGTCCTAGCAAGACCCCCAGCCCTGATGGCCCACTGATAGTTCTATCAACATTTCAAAGCAACTCTGGCCTTTAAGCTCTAATACAGGGATAGGCAACCTATGGCATGGATGGTGAAGGTGGCACACTAGCTGATTTTCAGTGGCACTTACGCTGCCAAGGTCCTCGCCACTGGTTTGGGGAGCTCTGCATTTTAATTTAATTTTAAATGACGCTTCTTAAACATTTTAAAAATCTTATTTACTTTACATACAATAATAGTTTAGTTATATATTTTAGACTTAGAAAAAGACCTTCTAAAAACATAAAAATGTAATACCGGCACGCAAAACCTTAAATTAGAGTGAACAAATGAAGACTCGGCACAGCACTTCTGAAAGGTTGCCGACCCCTGCTCTAATACGTTTACAAAGATGCCTTCAAGAAACGTATGTTACCTCCTGCTCTGAGGGAAGCCCTGATTGCTGTAATACATAAAGCAGGTAAGGATGCACAAAAGTGTCATAGCTATAGACCCATCTCTTTAATCAACACTGATATAGAAATATTTTTACAAATATTGGCTAAGATTTGAAAAAGTAATGAGTGATCTGGTTCACCCCCATTGGGTGGGATTTAATAAAATATGCATAGTTCAAATAACACACGTCAGTTATGGCATTCAACACTCTAGAAATCTCCATACAATTATTTCACGTGATGCAAAGATAGCTTTTCACCGCGTGAACTGGCAATATCTGTTTCTTACCCTGGATAAATCTTTTATTTCATGGATAAAGCTGTTATATTCCAAACACAACTCTTGTATCCTAACAAATAGCACAATATTCACACATACCCCCCTTTGACTGGTTTCAGGGAATCAGATGGGAATGCTCCCTCCCCGTCCCCTAACCCTTGTTCAATCTAGCATTAGAACCACTTGCAGTACTAATTAGGGAACACCAAGGGATTCCAGGGATCAAATCAGGGTGTCGGGAGACATATCCTTCCCTATGCAGACGACATCATCCTATTTATTAAAAATCCAGATCAATCCATTCCAAATACCTACAAACATTAGATAACTTTGGCAAATTCTCTGGCTACAACATAAATTGGAGGTAGTCAAGGTTAACCTAGCTGCATTAATCATGCCATTAGCAATTCCAATAGATGGCAGGCACTAACTCTCACAATGAATTCCCTTCCCAGGATCGTTTTTATTCTGAATTCCCTCCTTAAACATATTCCTCACTTCTATTTTACCAAAATTGACACCATATTCAGTCCTCCTTGTGTGGTGCTGGTAACAAACCTTAGAGAGATTACAGCTCTTTGTCAAAACAGGTGTGTCGTGGTCCATGCCCCTAGGGTCAGGGCAGAGCGGCCTAGCGGCCAGCATCTATGGCATTGGGGCACCCCTATGGGGTGTGGCAGCCACGGTGGTGGTGGGGGTCCCGACCCAGGGCCCTAACAGTGGCGTAGCAGCTTGCCACTGACTCAGAGGGGGAGTCCTACTGAAACACACTGAGTTTCCCTGGGTGGGAGGTACCTTCCTACCAGAGTCTGTGTTGGGGCTTCCCATGAGACATCAGGTCCTCTGTGTTCAGTGGGGCCAGTCATCGCCAGGGTTTCCTCCAGTCACCAGGGTGCAGGTGAGCCATGGATGGCTTTGGTTCCCGATGCAGTCAGAGGCTGGCCCTCCACAGGAGCTTCCCAGGCAGGTCCTTACCTTGCAGCCTCTCACCCAAAATGAGCTGTTCTCCCTCCCTTTATACTACTAGAGCACTTGGATCATGCCCAGTCTTGCCATGGGGCGGGACTTCTACTGTCAATACCCGGGGCTTTACCCTGTCTAGGCTAGTGCGGGGTAAGCAGAGCCCGTCACAAGGTGGTTTCAGATTTTCCAACTTTGAACTTTACCATCAGGCAAAAGTTCTCAGCCAAGCAGCACAGTGGCTCGTTCCCTCGTGCTGTAGCGGCCTGGATTGGCTCCCTCTGAAAGCAGAATTGGTTTCTCCTTTACCCCTTCCCAATGTGCTGCTGGGATTATTACTGATTCTCTAAGGAACAGTCACAACTATTGTGGCAGCCAAATATACTTGGTGTCCACTGTCTGCTAAACTTAAAAAATCACCCCATTTGCACACCAAGGCCTCTCTCTGGGATACCTCAAAATTCTGTAAAACCCCATCATTTGGCCAGATTGTATTAGGAAAGTGATTTACTGAAACTGACACCTTCCTCTCTTTTACAATATTAAAAAAAAGGTTCAGACTGGAGGCTAAGAAGGAGTGTCAATATATCCATCTGAAACATGGTGTCTCCCATCTGTTTGGCCCCATTGCCTGCACTGCCCTGACCACCTAAACTACTTTCACTTCTCCAAATATCACTCAGGCTGCCAAGACCTATGGCAACACTATATGCACACTTGGCTAGCAAATTTGAATTAAACACAGCTTCCCAAAAAAACACAAACAAAAACAAAAAAACAATGGGAGGAAGAACTAGGCCAATTATTGTCTGCTAACCAATGGAAACAAATTTTAGCCGGTGCTCCAAACTGTTCCTTTGACCTCTGTTTAAGATCAATCCAGCAGAAAATCATATGGAGGATGCATTGGCTCCCTTGCCAACTATTCAAAACGTGCCACTAAACCAGACAAATGTTGGCACTGTGATTCAGCAGGTGCTAACTTACCCATATACCAGTGGTTCCCAAACTGGGGTTTGAGAATCCCTGGGGGTTCGTGAAATGTTACAGGGGGTTCTCAGGAAAAAATTCCCTAATGGTCCCTAGGAACCCTGGGCAGCATAGGGCCAGCAGCCCAGAGCCCCTGGACTTCCAAGAGCTAAGCAGATCAAAGCAAGCTTAGCTATCACACCGAGGAGATTTAAATTTCAAGATTCCTTATAAGAAATGGAAAGGGAGGTGGATATTATTTGCTGTTTTTAAAATTAAATAGGCAACTAGGATGGTTCTTCATAATAATTTTAAAAACAAGTTTAAGCTTTGTTGTAACGTGCGTTGTTTGCCTGGACTGCTCAAGACCTGAATGCTTGTGTAGGAGGAACTCTTTGAGTTGGCTTCTTAAATACCTTCATGCTGTTTCACATCTGATACTGCCTGATGAAACATAGGAACCTTGTCTTATAACAGGCTTATTCAAAGTGATACAGGCTGTGAAAGTGAGATCTTGGAAGAGTGTTGCCGTTTTCATAACGTAATAAAAATACTGTAATGATTAATAATAACAAATAGTGTGTAATAAACATGTAATAAAAAACAAATTTTATATTTCCAAGATCACTGCTTTTATAATTTATACTCAGGTAAAGGAGAAAATCCCTGGAAATATTCACTTTTAGGAGGGGGTTCGTGAGACATGTTATTTTAGTGAAAGGGGTTCACAGGTTGGTAAAGTTTGGGAACCACTGCCATATGCTCTGGGAATGCTCCTATATTCTTATGTTTTGGGCACAACTTAATTGCAGAATTAATTTTCTTCCTATCAAATAAAATTGCATTACGAGAGAAACATATAATCTTAAAATTAATGGGTGTTAATTGGAAGTTGAATAAATCTGAAAAGCTTTGGCTCATCAGAGCACTAATTGCTAAAAGCCTAGTATCACAAATCTGGAAATCCAAAAGGAAGACCAACAACTGAAGACTGGAGCATAGACATTGTAAGCTTGGCCACCAAGGAAAGAACTGTATGCTGTTCCAGAAATACCCAAGGAGCATTCTCAGAGATGTGACATGCTTTTCTGGAAGTATCTGAATGACCCTATTAAATGCATGGTCCCCCTTTTCCTCCCTCCTCTCTACCCTCTTCCTTCCCTCCCTGTCTCTATCCCCCTTCTCTGTATTTTGCGTCTATTCTTGATCTTATTTTAATAATTTTACTTTAACCAGTTGGGAGTTTTATAAACAAATTGTGTTTGTAAATTGTGTAATACAAATAATTGATTTATATTTTGATTACATTTGATATACATACATATATATGATTACATTCATATTTTCTATAATTAAAAGTTTCAAATATAGCTAAAGTGAAGTAGCAAATGGCTAATCTATAAAAAGTATGTATTATGAGATGTTTACCTATAGTTTGTTGTTTGTGTGTGTGTGTGTGTGAATTTTATATATATATAAAATTTAATATAAAGTTAATAGGAAAAAAAGGATCAGCACTGAGAAAGCCTGAATGATCTTGGCAATCTAATTTGCTACAAAGGCTTTTGTTCCAAAGCACCCCAAATGTGCTAAGCACTGAATATGCTCTTAGGAAAAAATGCCATTACCTTAACAGACTAGACAAGCAACCATCAATACGGAGCATGCATGGAGAAGGTCAAGATGTTAGGTACTCCTCCGCTTAAATATTTTTAAATTGTAGATCTCTGATTCCAAATCAACAAAGAAGTTAGTGTCAGTGTAATGCTAACCTCTATAAAGCACAGAAAAGTTTCCTTAACAGACAGTTTTCATATGACTAAGAGGCCAGAGTTCTTAAAGGTTAACTGTCAATGGAGCCATTTGTTCAGCTGCGTGATTCTGTTGTAGAAATTAAATTCTGTGTTTTTGTCATATTTCTCAAATGTCCTTAGGTTACAAACCAACTGAATTCCCATGAGGATGGTGGTGTTCACATCATAGCAGTCCCAGCTGATTGCAGTCCCATTGTGCCACATGCTGTGCAAATACATAGTAAGAGAATCTCTGTCCTGAAAAAAAAAATCATCATCTAAATAGGCAAGACAGAAAAAGGGTGGAGGGGAAAGGAAGCTTAGAGAGGTCAAGTGTCTTGCCTTGTGCCACGCTGCAGGTCAGTGGCCGAGCTAAGAGTATAATCCTGGTCTCCTGATCTATTGCACTCCCTCCACCTACACTGATGTGACAGCTGTTGCTGTTTTTTGAAATGCCTTAATCATTATGTTGCTAAATTTAAATCATCTTGCTACTCTCTTTGCTTTTTTAATTTAATGGGTCTTTCTCCCTTTCAGCGATGGGTAACAGGGCCAAAATGGCTACTCCGAGGTCAAAGACTTGTAGATCTCACTTTTAGCAAGCAGACATGTTTTAACCTATTACATGTAACAGCAAAGCAATCTGAATCTCAATTGTTCCTGCAGGATTTTGAGGAATCCACCTCTCCAAACACACAAAGATGCGCAGTGTAAAAGCGAAAGCATTAGGAACCTTACAGAATAGAGCCTTTCAGATGCTGATTCAAGCATTGTAGAGATGCTGATATAGTGCGGAATTATGATGCCCTAAAAGTGACCCAGTGAGTAAAAAGGAGACTTTTTGCATGCAGAATTGTAGATTATATTTTTAAAAATGCACCATCCTCCAATGAACAGCTCCTGCAATTCAAATGTAATGCTGGGGGTGCTGTTCGTTCTGCCCCAGGTACTGTGGATTGCCTACAGATACTTCCACAGTATCCAGTATGAGACTCATTCCATTTCTAGGAACATAGGAATTGCTAAAGTGGTGGGCAGGGAAAAACACTTTGAAGAGTTTGATGCCATGGGGCGGTCTCCTTTGGTTCAAGCACATACTTACTATTGGTTAGTTCAGTCCATAGTTTAGGAATGCTCCTAGATTCCTCACTGACATTAAGCTTTCACAGAGCAGCAACTATAAGTAATGCTTTCTGTCATCTCTGGTTGGATAGGACTCTCTGTCCCACCCTGGCAGACAATGACCTGATCATTTTTGTCACCCCTCCTTGGGAATACAGCAATACAATATGGCTCACCAAGCAGTCACCAGCCCTTAGGAGATTCCAACCAAGTACAGAACACTGCAGTTCATCTGCTCAGCAAAATGGGCTACCTCAAACACATCAAGCCTGTTCTCCACTCTCTTTAAACTGGCCTGCCTGAGCATATTTAATCAAATCTGAAGGTGTGAGCCTTATCTTCAGAGCACTTAATGGCCTGGTCTGGGATATCTAAACATATCACCTAAAGCACCAGGATGAAGACTGTGGTTGACAACTTTGCTCCTTAGGCACAATGCAACTTTCTGGTATAAGGGTAAAGCTCATCTGTGCATGAGACAGAGCTTTCTCAGGCGGCCAGTCCAAGCCTGGAATGAACTCCTCCAGGAACTAAGGACCATCACAAACCTCATCACATTCAACTCCAAGTGCAAAATGCACTTCTGTGACCTGCCTTCTCCAATGTAAATACCAAGCAGCATGGACATTAAAACCAAACCAAACCAAACCCTACCAAAACAAAACACTACCCTGCACACACAATTCTCCCTCTAGAGAGGAGATATGAGAGAGAGTGAACCATGTAAGTTACAGATGTTAGGCATATCCCTTAATGTACTAGCGAAAGGCACTCAGATACACTGGTAATAAGAACAATACAAGGAATAAAATTGAATGGACCAGACGACAAGTCCATCTAGTTCAGTACCTGTCTCCAACAGTGGGCTTCAGAGGAAGGTGTAAGAACCCCACAGTGGGCAGATGAGGATAATTCACCTCCCATTAACTATTAGAGATCAGGATAAGATTTAGAGATTGACATGAGCCCTGAAGCATGAAGTTCAAGATACCCTTCAATGCGTGTTATTACAATTCTGGATATTCTTGTTATTCATATAAATATCCAATCACTTTCTGGATTTTATATTCTTGGCCTCAACAACTTCCTGTGGCAATGAGTTCCACAGTTTACCCATGCACTTTGTGAAAAATATTTTCTGTTATCAGTTCTGAATTTGTTGCTTGTTAATTTAATTGAAGGTCTCCTTGTGTTATAAGATGGGGAGAATAGAAGCATCTGATCTACCTTCTCTAGACCATTAATTACTGTATATACTTTTATCTGGTTTGCTTCTCTCTGCCTCACTTCTTGAGCATAATGGAGAAAATGTTTCCAAATGAACATCAAAAAAGCAAATGGATTTGGGTGAACTGCTAGATAAATGAGTCTCCATGGAGTTGTCTCCCCAGATGGAGTACACTAACTGAACCACTAACAATACATTTTTCCCTCTTAGGTATTGTTGTTGGACAAACGACCACTGCCCAGGTCTCTGCGGAATCACCAGTGGTATCTGCTGGTTTTTCGTCAGCTGCTCCAAATGCAACCATTGTCGGGGTCTCTACGGTATCAACTGCAGCTGTAACAGTAACAGCTGAAGTGCTGTCAACCACTGCAAACCCCACGGTGTCATCTGGCACAACAGTATCTGCTGAGGTTTCGTCCACCACCCAAACTGCAAGAGTGTCCACTATTCCAAATAGGACCACTGTTCAGGTTTCTCCAGGACCAACATCAGCTGTGACAGCGTCGGCTGGGGTAACATCAGCTACCCCCTATGGCACAGTACCTACCAGCATGCTGTCTACTGCTCCAAACAGGACAGCATCTGTTGGGGTTCCATCAGCCACTCCATTCGTAACCACCATGGAGTCCACAAACTGCAGTGCAGTGAACACAACAGCCTGTACAGCTTGTTCACCAGGAACGTTTCCCAGCAATGGTAAGATTCGGAAGATTTCCCTCCCCGCTGCAGCTCTCTTGCTTTGTCTGTAGAGGTGATTGCAAAAGGGACAAAAACTGGGTGTGTGATTTTATTTTTTTATTGCTGTATCATGCCACAAAAAAAAAAAAAAAAAAAAGAAGGGCTCAGATTTCCCCCCCTACTTGTTTTTTACATTAGAACATCAGGCCTTGTCCCCCCTGTCTAACCTGGAGGACTCCATGGTTGATTGAAGAAGTGGTAGAATTACAACCTAAAAAAACAGTGCAGGTGAAACATAGCTAATTGAGAGGGGGAAGTGATTCTAAGTATTGTAGATATGAACAAAAACAATTTCAAACTATGTGTTTCAAACAATCAGAAAGAAACCTCTATTAAAGATTCAGTATCCCTACCCCTTCAATTAAGTGCTAAGAGAGCTCCCAGTCCACCTCTGTTACACAGGAAGCCCCTCAGCAATGAGACTTGACACTTCTGATGTTCTAAAGTAAAAACTATCAAACAAGAAAAAAATAAGCCTTTCCAGACCCCCTTCATACTCTTTAAAGAATCAAAAAAGGGCAACCTGCTCCCCCCTTTATTTTCCCCACTGCAGTTCACCTTTAAGGGTGAGTGTGCACTTTCTTTCTCATTTTTAAGCTCATTTTTTTAGGCAATAAGAATGAATTCAAAAGCTCAGATGAATATAAAGCCCAGAAACAGATTGCAAATGTTTCCACTAACCAGTCGGCTGGTGGGGCCATCATCTCCATCCGTACACAGTACTAAATACCTGCTCTGTGCTAATGCCTAGAGTATTCAGCTCTTCAGAAGGATTCATGTTCCACAAAGAAAAAAATCACCCCAAAGGAAATTCTCCTTCATATCACATCTGGTCAACTTATGGAATACACTATAGCAGGAGGTCAGTCGAATAAATGCCATAGTTTTAATTTTTAAAACCAGACTGGATAACGAACGTTAGGATCAATAATAAAACATGGATCGGGGCATGCTAAGAGAGGGATAACCAGCTCTCATGCTTCGAGGCATGAGACAATCTGTGCAGAGGTCAAGGACTAATTGCCAACACCACCGTATACAACTTCGTACAATTGGGTCTGCTATAATCTTTCCTGTCCCACATGCTCTGTTGCAAGGTAGCAGGCACTGGCTCCTGCCAGAGGAAGGATAACAGATTTGAGGACCAAGAGCTGGCATGGAAAATCCTACATAATTAGTCTATGTAGAATAAACTAGTTTTGTAGAATCAAGACTGATAGAATTTTTATGCTGTGGGAACAGTAAGTGTCACATGCTCAGAAGACTTTCTCCTTAAGGCAGAATTCTCCGCTTTGGGGTTTTCTGCTTCAGTTCTATTTCCTGCTAAACTTACATTAATCAATGATCAAAAGTAATTTTTTTAAATTTATTTTTTTGACTGAGGGTGAGGAAAAACCTCCTGGACTCTCAAATTAAAACCAGCCTTCTTAGCTATAAAGATTATACGACGGAGACAACAGATTTCAGACCCTGGACTATAACCTACTCTCTGTTTGACAATTGTTCTTGTGCCAGTCTGAGTAGAACTCTGGGATTATTAAAATCTGATTTTTTAATAATTAATATTTAATAAAAAATTAAATATTTTTTGTTTTCCATCCTACAGTGTTATGTGAGGACAAAATTGGGATAACGTTGTCTGAGGCCCACTTAGAGAAAGATATTTTTACATTCATGATATTGATCTGTGTTTTAAAAACTGGTCTTTTATCTTTGGATACAACTGTCATTTTTAAAAAAAAATGTTTATTCTGCTTTAGAGACATTGGGCTGTGTCTGCTGCTCAGAGGGCTTCTGCGCAGACCCTATTGCTTGCATACCCTGTCCAGTGGGTCACTATCAGCCTCTAGCTGGACAACTGTCATGTCTGCTTTGCCCACAAGGATATTACACTAAGTAAGTCTCTAGACCACTGTTGCGATTGGGATTGTATTTTTGGTTAGGCACAGATTGTGTATTCTTTCTCTCTCTCTTGCTCTCATTGCAATGGGGTCCACTACATTGTGTTTGTACAAGTGCCTAGCCCAATAGGTCCTTGTTCTTGGTTCGCCATTAGGCACTACTGAAATAAACATGATTACTAGTCATTTTCTGGAATGAAAGATCTCTTTTGCTGCCCCCAGTTAGGCTGCAGGAGCAGTGTTAATGGAGTTTCCCAACAGTAGAAAAAGCAAGATTTTACTTAATCAAAAACTAAGGCTGGGAGGCAAGAGATGTGGGTTTTTTGCTCCAGCTCTTCCACGGACTTCCTCCTGGGTAATTCAAAGGAGTCTTGTAGCCTCTGTCTCTGCATCTTAGTTTTCCCATCCGTAAAAGGGGATAGTATTTCACTGCCTCAATGAGGTGCTCTGAGACTTAATTAATTAATGGTTGCAGGGTGCTATCGTGACTATCAAAATGCCTACAAATATATGTGTTGGCCCAAGAAACCAGTCCTCAGGTTGTCCAGACTTCATAACCTAAGTGAGACCTGTGGTATAATGCAGTGTTGACTTGGTTGCAGCTGTAATTTGTCTGTGCCCATCTGCTTTATTTTATGTCTCCTGTAGAAATTAGATCTTTGCCTCGTGTGCATGGTCAGTTGTGACTCACGGATCGTGTGTGTGCAAATATTTCATTTGGAAGAATGTATTGGCCATTTTCACACATTAGACATATACAAATGTTTATAGGCAGCCTCAGAGCTGTAGAATGCATTGGGATACTTTAATAAGCGGTCCTGTCACTGGGTACCAAAAGCTTCAGCTGATTGTGGTTTAGGAGCTAATTCTTCTTTCATCCCAGTTTATGAAACCCTCATGGATGATGGAGGGCTCTGCAGTAGCTTGTTCTCTTGGTGACTTTAATTTAGGGCAGGTGAGTGGTCCCCTGTCAAAGGCCAAGCTAAATTCTTGCAATTAATCTATTACAATGGCCACAATTGGACTCTTGAGCGATTGAGAGATTACCAGGTTTCTCAATCTGACTAGTGATGCCTTAAATAAGGATCTCACAGGTCCAAGAACAAATGCTTCTGCCACTTAATCTATGTCTCCTAATTTTTACCTTTAATACAAATCCCAGTTAGAACTAGCCGCTAGTCCACTGCAATGTTAACCTGCATTCAGTGCCTCTTTCCTCCAGCCAGGTATGCAATGAATTCTACGAGGCCTCAGAATCAGTAACAATATGATATATCTGATCAGAGTGCAAGTTCCAAGGTGGCATTAATTACTATTAGTAATAGGGGATGGGAAAAAATATCTAAGGGGGCATGGAGGAGAGGGATCAAACTGAGAAGGAAATTCCTCATTTAGAAAAGTGGTATGATTTGTATCTGCCGATAAGAAACACAATAGCCAGTATATGGACCCCTTCTCCTGAAAAAAGAGAGAGCATATTTCTTTACCATCCCCAGCTCCTGGTCAGGTCTCATTTAGGCTTTATGGCCAAGATTTTCCAAACTGGATACCTAGACTCCTAAATCCTTGTTGAGGCTTCTGTTGAAGTGACCTGATGTTCAAAGTTGCTGAACACCCAGCAGCTCCCATAAAAATCTATGGTAGATGCTGGGTATTCTGCACCTTTGAAAATCAGGCCTCTTGTGTGCCTGAGTGTGAACTTAGGCTCCTAACTTCAGGCACCTGTTTTAAAATCTTGGCCTAACTTCCTTGAGGATGGGACTTTGTAATCTTGTCCCACCCACTTATCTGTAAAGCTTACAGCACATTGCAGGAAATGCATAAACAATCTCTAGTAACAATGAAATCGAGAACTTCATTTCTTAACTGAATGTTTAAAGTTCAGGCTAGTTCTGGTTGGTTTTTTCCTCTGAACTGCCTGACCTTCATTAAACTATTTCTGTATTTCCTAGAGATGCACAATATACAAGCAAGTAAATAGGTCTGTCAAGCTCAAAAGCTTCCATTTAAGCAGCTTAAATTTGACTGAAACTTTTTTCCTCATGAAAAATACATAAAACTGAACTAACTCGATTCAACTTTCTTTTTAGTTTAATGAAAAGTGTTGTATGCCTGCCCTGTCAGCCTGGCTCTTATTCCAATGAGTCTGGGGCACCAGCTTGCAGACCATGTGGAAAAGGTATACTTTGACTCTTACTCACCTCCAAAGTGTGCTGTGATGCCAGAATGTACAAGATTTTTCTTATAACTGGTTACAGTAACAGATTACTTAAAAGAAAAAATAGCATTTAGTTACAGGATTGTTTTCTCAGACCAAAAAAACCTGAACGGTGGATTCCATTTCTTTTGACTGTTCTAATACGTTTTTCTAATTTGATGGAAAAATTGCCATGGAACCATGCATATCACCTTGTTCTTGTGTATAACAAAACAGCGTACGCTCCCCCTCACACCTGTACTAGCCTGTGATAACCCTCCTGTACGGTCTCTCTCTTCAAGTCCTCTTGATTTTCTTCAGAGAGGGAGGCCAGGTGTTCATGTACCCCAACTAGTGTAAGTTCCTCCTACTTCAGATGACCGAGTCAGAAGCACAGTTGCCTTTCCTCAGTCCAGGCAAAACATCCCTCCCTATAGCTTTTGTATGGGAAGGTAGGACAGCAACTGCACATCCTTGAGAACTTGCTGGTAGCTTATATGTAAAACTGCACTTTTGTCAATAGCCTTTCTCACCTTCACTTGATTCAATGTAAAATGGGGATGGAGCGCTCCTCCCTGCAACACCAGCAGCTCTGCAGGGCCTGTCAACCCATCACAGGGGCACAACCTGTAATTTTGCAGTTCCTGAGAGTTTTAAATCTTGGCAATAGCACTAGATTGAAGTGGAGTGTCTGAGCCTCCTAGATGTCACGCCAGTATTGCAAGGTCATTATGATAGGACCCTAGTTTTAGAGCTCCTTAAAAAAAAATCCAAACACTCCTCTCCCTAAAATCATTGGCAGGAGAACACACAATAAGGTTTTACACGTCATTGGTGAGACTCATCTTAATTCTTTGGAACCTTGATAATTTTGTGACTGGTGACATTACAGGGAAGATTCCTCTTTTCTATTTCCTTAGGGCATTTCAGCTTCCAGAAAAATTCAGCATTCTGCATGCCGTGTCCACGTGGATCATTTTGCAAGTAAGAAATTCATATATGATATTTCAAGGGTGTGGGAAAGGGTAGTAGGATTCTTTTACTATTGGCAAATGATTCAGGAGACCAATTCAACTGGCAAAAAGGGAGACATCCTTGTTTTTCATGCTGATCAATTAATATCTCCCTGCTGAGCAATGTTATAAGGGGGACCTGGCTGTTTGGAGAGAGAGAGTCTCTTGACTCTTAGGGGGGAGGGATAGCTCAGTGGTTTGAGCATTGGCCTGCTAAACCTAGGGTTGTGAGTTCAATCCTGGAGGGGGCCATTTAGGGAACTGAGGTAAAAATCTGTCTGGGGACTGGTCCCACTTTGTGCAGGGGTGTGGAATAGATAACCTTCTGAGGTCCCTTCCAACACTGATATTCTAAGATTCCAAAACTCTGTTCTCCTTAACTGAAATTGATACTGTAGTGAACACTGACTTAAGGTAAAAGATGCTAAAAATTCAGTGGGTCCATGATGAGCAAATGGTGACCCTATACACGTGTTTCAGTGGTGCCATGAGGCTAGCCCAGTAATCGTGCAATGGCAACATGTTTAGCTGCTGCTTGGGAGGTTTCAGTTCAGGATTCCCCTTCTTCCCAGACTACACTGTTGTACAGCAGACAAGCAGCCAACAAGTGAATAGAATTAGAAACTCCCATCAGTTGACAGTCACACCACAGTCCAAGATGTGGTTTTATATTAAGGATTAAACTCACTGGGTAACGAAGGAGGAGGAGGAGAAGAGGGCAGCAGATAAACTCCTCTATACAAAGGCATGAGAGTCATTTTGGATGGAGAGGAACTTGAGAATTCACAAACAAAAATTCCTCCAGGGGAAGGAAGGGTCAAAAAGAAAACAAGTAATAATGAGCTGGCAAATGCTGGTCTTTTGTTTTAAGAAAGCTGGGGCATTTAGTGACAAACTCTATGTGTGATGAGCTTGGATGCTGAGAAGTTACCAGAACTGATTAGTCTTCTGTGAAGGTTTCACATCCCATAAGGCCATTCTCCTTTTCTTTCTCCCCTTCCCTGTTGTTTTCTTTTGATGTCTACCTTCTGGCCTAGGCTTTGTGTACATTAGGGTCCCAGCGACTTAAATGCAAATCCCTACTGGAGATGTGCGGCACTACTGTAAGTTGTGACTTGCATTGGTGTAGCTTACTTCAGCTACGGGGGTCTGCACTAGATGTTTGTACCAATGCAGCCACACAGCTGGCTAAAACCCTAATATAGACAAAGGCCTCAGTTCTTAATTTAAGGACTGAAGGGGAAATAAAGCCAGCATTAACATCCAAGTAGTTTAGACCTAGTCAGCTTTTGCTCAATGTGATATTCAGTTTACATGCTGTATCAGATGATTTAGCTAGAGTTCAGCTATATTTGTATATTTCTTTTCCTCTCTCCTCTTCTCTCCAAAGTACTACCAACTGCAGCAATTGTACAATTTGCCCCACTGGAGAAGAGGCCCTTACAGAAGCATCTGAAGAATGTGCACCTTGTCTGCCAGGTAATTAATTAAAAGAAGGGAAATGCAGCTGATATTCTTTCTGGCTGAAGACAACAAGCCTTATTTAGAGAATAAAACTTGCAGAAGTTTTAGGCTGACCTCTACTAGAAAACTGGCCAGCAGCTGGCACCTGTTCTCAGCAACAATGCTGAAATGGGTTTACCAGCAACTATTAGCAGAACACACCATTTCATCATTATTGCAGAAGAGTTCTTGGAACTTTTATTTTTACCATGCAGGCAGGCAAACTGTTTTCAGTACCAATACATGAGGATTTTGGCTGGATTTTGACCAATACATCAGCAGTGGTCTGTCTTACCAAATGTAGCTAATCTATTACAAGCTGAATACTAGTACCCTAGGTTGGTTACAGCAGACTCAAACACTTCTACTTATTCCTGGGGGAATTTTGTGTCAAAAAGTTAAAAATTCTGCATATTTTATTTGTCAAAACACCACATTATAATCATGCTAGTTTCAATTACTTTGGTAATTTATTTCAAAATACTGTCAGCAAGTACGTCTGTAACAATACAGACCAAAAATAAAATAGTTCCAGAAATTTTTTGACAAATGGATTCCCTACTAGGCATATTAATACAGAACTCTGAGTAATTCATTTAAACTACAATAGAGAACTGTATTTCCTGCACCTCCCAGAACCAGTGCAAAGGCTTTGGGGAGTCCGGTGTTATGGAAGAGCTGAGGAAGAGGGAAGGAGCCTGGGAGTGAACCTGGAGGGTTGTTGGGTGTGGGTGGGAGAAGTATGGAACAGGGTTTTTTTTTTTGTTTTTTGGAGGGGATTATTAGGGAGTTGGGGAGCCCCCCCATTCAGATCCTGGCTGATCCCTAGCCTCTTCCATTCCATCTGGCACATCTGCCGCACCCTCATATAGCCCTGCAACCTCCCTAGCCCTTGTGGCCCTGCAGCCCCCTTCTCATTCAGTTCCTGTCTCAATGCTGTCACCCCACTGGCTCCTGAGCCCCAGGCTGTCCCCCCATTAGTCCTTCTGAAAGCCAGTGTGATCTCATTCCCACCCCCCGCCCCCAGAACTCCACTCTTTCCCTCCAATGCCTCCTTACCTGACCCCACTGTAAGGAATGCAGCCTCTTCCCCCTCCCTCTCCACTAGCTGGCTGCCCTCTCTTCTGACATCACAGCAGCCCTTGGTAGGCAAAAGTTGTAATTGCAGCACCTCTCCAACAGAATCTATATTCTGTGGAGAAAAAGAAATCTGCGGGGGACATGAATTCTGTGTACATGCAGTGGCACAGAATTCCCCCAGGAATATTCTATAGTAGGCCAGACTTTGGCTTATACTACAGACTTTGTCCAGCATAGCGACCTTGGTCCAGAGTGTGATGAGGTGTAATCCCTGACTATACACGTGTGCCAGCAAAAAGCCCCATATACAGTGCTTTTGCCTGTATAATTTATTTTTCTCAGGAGGAATGAATTAAGCTATCCGGGCAAAAGCACAGTCATTAAGTGCTGCATCCACTAGAAGAGCTTTGCTGGGATAGTATGCTGATATTCCTATGCTAGTACTCACATTGTAGACCTGGCTTAAGTCTATAAACAAGCAGTGCAGGGGAAGCTCATGAAGGGGAAAATGAGGAAATGTGATTTCTAGCCTCTATTCAATATTGTCTTATATAAACACCAAGCCACCTACAAGTCAGTGATATGGCATTATGCTACAGCCCCTGCAGCAGAGCTAAAAAACACCAGGAAGTTGTATAGTGAAGTAGAAACACCCGACGAAGTGAGTATTCACCCACAAAAGCTCATGCTCCAATATGTCTGTTAGTCTATAAGGTGCCACAGGACTCTATGCTGCTTTTACAGATCCAGACGAACACGGCTACCCTTTGATATAGTGAAGTAGTGTTTTTAAATATACAAGACACATGAAACATTAATGCAGCAAACATACACTTCAACAATTTTAAAAGACCCACAGTTCTTATGAACACATGAAGGCCAGAAAATTTAAAAAATTAAACATCATTTAACAATTTTTAAACAGCTATCAGCTTTCAGTTGGATAGGAGAGATGGATTCAATCCACAATTATAGACAAACACCACTGAACTTTGGATCCAGTGTAGAACATTGCAGCTTGTTCTCATCATTGGTTTTGAAATATGTGAAAATGCAGAATAGTATTTCCCTGTATTTTACTGAACTCATGATTCAAACTAACTCTATTTGCCAAGTTTAAAAATGCAGGCTTCCTCCTTCTTCCCCAAACCCATGTGTTCTCTTTTAGTTTTCTCTGCTCACCAGCATAGCCCAATTGAGAGCCCAATTTTTGCTTTGTGCATTAAATGTTTTCAGCAGTTTTCCTCTCTCCTTTAAAGCACAGGTCAACCATGCACTGATACCAAAAGTTCCAGTAGTCTAGTCCTACCCCTCATTTTGTGCTTCTTTTGATTTATAGGTACATATAAAGGCCCCAGCAACAGCAAATGTGAAATCTGCAATACAGGAGAATACCAAGTAGGAAGAGGCAAGGAGAGCTGTGACAAATGCCCAGAAAATTATTACTGTCCTGTAAGTCTCTCTAAGCTGCAGCAGTGGTCTGTCTTACCAAATGTAGCTGATCTATTACAAGCTGAATACATTTTAATTAACACCATCTTTATTCAATCCCCTTCCCTTGTAGGGTTCTTTTAGCTTTTTTTTGCTTAAAAAAATGTAAACACAGCCATGTTAGAGAGGAGTCATTCAAATGTTAGCCACATCTAGAGCCATGTACCGATCCTTGTTCCACACATGAAGCTTCCACTGATCCTCCACTGGGAGTTTTGTGGAAAACTAAAGACTGGAAAGTGGCCCTTTAATTGTGTTACTTGAAATAGGGACAAGGCTGTGTAAGAAACCTGTTGCTCTAAATCCTACAAATAATGGCGCCATCCTGAGTGTACCCATGAATAACTTGAGCCTAATTTAACAAAGCTGAAGTTACCACTCTTCACTTGCTGTAAATTTCAGGCTTGTCTACACCAGGGGTTCTCAACCTTTTTCTTGCTGAGGCCCCCCTCAACATGCCTTAAAAATGCCAGGGCCCAGCAGGAGTGTGGGGTAACTCAGAGCTCTGTGCCAGGGAGGACTCTTGTGTATAGGCATAGTTTTACTTCTATTTGGGGGTCCAGGGAGGGAAAGCCACCTCCACCCTCTGACTCATTCAGGAGGTCACCCAGCTCATCTGGGCTGTGTGGGGACACAACCAAATATAAAACTCAAAGTGGGGACTCAGTTCAAAACGTTTGAAAACTGCTCATGGTGCAGGGAGGGCGTAGCTAGGGGCTGTGTGAAGTGAGGGGGTAGCTCAGGGTGCAGGGAGAGAGAAAGTGTGCGTGTGCCGTCCCAGTGCAGCTCCCAGCTTCAGCCCCTACTTCTCCTAGCTTATTTAGTGTCCTGCACCATGCTGGGCAGTGTCAGTGCTTAACAAATAATACAGTCTTACCTGTCTGATGAAAATACTTATTTTGTATTTTCACTTCCTTAGAGTCCAGATGTGAACCCAATTGCGTGTCCTTCTAATGCCTTCTGCCCAGCTGGGAGCACTCAACCACAATATTGTATGGAAACATTTCTTTATAAGGCAGGAAACTCTTGTGAACTGGCTCCTCTAACCATTGTATTACTAGCCGTTTCTTCAGCAGGTGAGTAGTATTTATGCTATAGTAAAAGTGGAATACATTCCACTCTGCAGCTTGGGTAACTTCTTGTTTAATCAACAGTGGAGGTGTCCCCTTGGTGGTATATTCTTGACTAGTTTTCTGACATCTTTATTTCTTGTGTGAGTTCTCTTCTTTTGGCCACTGCTTGTTCCTTGTATTTTTGTTTTCAGAGGAATTAATTTTTTGTGCCTTAATTATGGTGCCTCCTAGGATTCTCTAGCCTATTTTCATTAGATTTCTTAATATCCCTAAAATATTGCCCAAAAGCACAATAGTACAGTATGATAGAAGTATGGGACAGCAGCTTTAAAGACATAAGAATAGCTTCCGGGGTTGCTGTCAGATGTCTAGTCACCACTTGCCTAGTCAAGGGTGTAACGTTTGACAGAAGTCAGTGAGTTGTCCTATGTTGCTGCTTTACAGCTGTTACATATTGGCACATTTCTGAAGCAGCCAAAGATGTTGCCTGTGCCTTGGTGGAGGGTGTCCTAATAATCAGAGGGAAAGAGGCTGAACACGTGATAGTTTGTAGAGACACTGTGTGATCCATTTAGAAATTCTGCAATGAGATAGCTTGGCCATTCAACAAGCCAGATATAGCCACTGAGATGAGGAGACAGACTAAAAAGGTCTAGTCCTGTCCTGGTAATAGAATAAAGCTCTGCAAACATCCATCAAATGTAGCTTGCATTAAATGTGATTTCAGGAAGAACATTGGTGCTTTACTCAACTAATCAGGTGAAACTCTAGAGCGGTGTTTCCCAAACTGTGTACTGCAGAACACTGGTGTTCCACATAATGTGAATAGGTGTTCCGTGAAAGAACTGTAATTAAAAAAAAAAAAAAGGTCTTTTAATTTTTTTTTAATTTTAGATTTGACATATTTGAAGTGTAGTTTACAACGCTTTTTGAATGACTATAATTAACATAAAACTCTTTTTCCGGTTATTGATAGATCTCATATTGAATATCATGGCGTAAAGAGAACACGGCACGCAAGCATGTAGATGTCTACCCCTTTTGGGCATGTTTCAGTTAGTGACATCATACCCCTTCCACTCGAGGCAGCGGTATGCACACACCATTCTCTTTACGCCATGTTGAATATAACATTCACTCAACACGTTCAAACCTGTGGATCTTTACCATGTGTGTGATAAGTACACTAAACTAGCTTCACTCGAAACAATATAAATATTTGTGACAAACAAAATTTGACAAAAATTAGTATTTCCAAATATTGTTACTAAACCTAATCACCATGGATTTGTGGCTAAAAGAAGGAAAAGACGGTTACTCACCTTTGTAACTGTTGTTCTTCGAGATGTGTTGCTCATATCCATTCCAGTTAGGTGTGTGCGCGCCGCGTGCACGTTCGTCGGAAGATTTTTACCCTAGCAACACTCGGTGGGTCGGCAGGGCGCCCCCTGGAGTGGAAGAATTTCCACCGAAGTATATCAAAAACAAGAAAGAAGCAGGTGTTAAAGACCAAATGAAAGTGATGAAAGTTATTTTGTCTTTCGGGCTGGTTTACATGTGGTTGCAATAAAGATTATTCCTGAGCGCATGAGTGTGTCATGTGCAACAAAATCCTAGCAAATAGTTCATTGACCCCTGCTAACTTCGTAGGCATTTGGCAAGCCAAGCATGCTTGAATACCGAAAGACAAAGATATAAGTTTTTTCAAGAGGCAGCGTGACATCACTTGGAAAATGTAAACTTTTGATGATTAAAACTGCTAAAAAAAAAAACGAAAGTGGAAGACATTTTATTAAGTTACCCATATAGCGGCTTGCCGAAGAAAACTCAGACTATGGAGAAACACTTATCAAGTCTTGCGTGAAAGATATTATAACATGCACATTGAGCAAGCAGTCTGGTGTAAAAAAATTGATGCTGTACAGTTGTCAATAATCAGGAACGACTGCAAGGAAGAGCATTTTTGGACATCGACTGGCTAACCTAGTGAGGAGGGCTTTAAACTAGGTTCGCACGGGGGAAGGTGACCAAAGCCCACAGGTAAGTCTCAAAGAGGGAAACCTGGAGGAAGGGATGGAACTTGGGAATGCGGGGTTTGTAATGGCAGGGGAAAAGAGAAAGTAATCGGAACTGGAGGTGGGGAATCAAATCATTGCCTTAAGTGTCCTAATTGAGCCCTTATATCTGAGGTGTGTAGGAAAAAGAGAACACCAGGAGACAATCAAGGAGGAGGATGCAACAGGGGAAATAAGCAGCAGAAGAAAGTAGGGCAGTTGGCTGAATTTTTAAAGTGCCTGTACACAAATGCGAGGAGCCTGGGAAACAAGAAGGAAGAATTAGTAGTACTGGCACAGACAGGGAATTACGATGTTATTGGCATAACTGAGACATGGTGGGATAGCTCGCATACCTGGAGCACTGCCATGGATGGGTATAAGCTGTTCAGGAAGGATAGGGCAGGGGCGAAGAGGGGAGGAGTAGCGCTGTATGTAAAAGAGCTGTATGAATGCTCAGAGCTCCACTACGAAACTGGAAATGAGCCAGTGAAAGTCTTTGGGTTAAATTTTAGAGGGAATGTCACAAGGGGGATGTTATGGTGGGTGTCTGCTACAGACCACCAGACCAGAAAGAAGAGGTGGATGAGGCTTTTTACAGACAACTAGCAGAAGTCTGTAGATCACAGGCCCTGGTTCTCATGGGGGATTTCAATTATCCTGATATCTGCTGGGAGAGAAATACAGCAGTGCACAGGCAATCCAGGAAGTTTTTGGAGATCGCTGAGGACAACTTCCTGGTACAAATGCTGGGGGAACCAACGAGGGGCCTTGCGCCTCTCGACCTCCTGCTCACAAACAGAGAAGAGTTGATCGGGGAAGTAAGGGTGAACGGCAACCTGGGCAGCAGTGATCATGACATGGTAGAGTTCAGAACCTGGTCAAAGGAAGGAAGGAGAGAAGCAGAACGCAAACCCTGGATTTCAGAAAAGCGGATTTCAGCTCCCTTAGAGAAATGATGGGCAGGATCCCTGGGAAGCTGAACTGAAGGGGATGGGTGTCCAGGAGAGCTGGCAGTTTTTTAAAGAAACCATGCTCAGAGCACAGGAAAATACCATACCGATGTGCAGAAAGAACAGCAAGCGTAGAAAGTGCCCAGCATGGCTTAGCAGGGAACTCAGTGGTGAGCTGAAGCAAAAGAAGGAAAGCTTACAAAAAAGGAAGCTTGGACAGATGACTGGGAGGCATATAAGATTATTGCTCGGGCCTGCAGGGATAGAATCAGAAAGGCCAAAGGGCAATTTGAGTTGAAACTAGCAAGGGATGTGAAGGATAATAGGAAGAGGGGTTTACAAGTATGTAAGCGAACAAGAAGAAGCGGATTAGGGATGGTGTAGGTCCCTTACTCAATGAGGCAGGTATCCTAGTGGTGGAAGATATGGAAAAGGCTGAAGTACTCAATTCCTTCTTCACTTCAGTCTTTACGGGCAGGATCAACTCCCAGACTACTACACTGGGGACGAACACAGAGGAGAGGGAGGAGGAGAGCAGCCCACTGTGATAGAGGGTCAGGTTAGGGACTACTTAAAGACGTTTAGATGTGCACAAGTCTATGGGACCGGACGAACTGCATCCGAGGGTGCTGAGGAGTTAGCTGATGTGATTGCGGAGCCGTTGACGATTATCTTTGAAAATTCATGGCGAAACAGGAGAGGTCCCAGAGGACTGGAAGAAAGCAATATATAGTACCTATCTTTAAGAAAGGAAAAAAGGAGGAAGATCCAGGGAACTACAGACCAATCAGTCTCACCTCAATCCCTGGAAAAATCATGGAGCAGGTGCTGAAGGAATCCATCCTGAAACACTTAGAGGAAAACAAGGTGATCAGAAGCAGTCAGCATGGATTCACCCAAGGGTAAATCATGCCTGACCAACCTGATTGCTTTCTATGATGAGATGACTGGACTTGTGGATGGGGGCAAAGCTGTTGAGTTGTATACCTTGACTTTAGTAAGGCTTTTGACACGGTTTCCCACAGCATTCTCATCAGCAAACTAAGGAAGTATGGTTGGAGGAATGGACTGTGAAGTGGATAGAAAACTGGCTGAATCAACGGGCTCAGCGGGTAGGTATCAATGGCACACTCTCTAGTTGGCAACCTACACAAGAACTACGAGTAGCTAGGGAAGTGGAGGTCAGCTAAGCTGCGCTCCACTGTTCCAACGACCGACACGGGCGGTAAGAAGGAACTGAAGGGCGGCTGGGTCGGCAGGGGTATATATCCGGCACCATAGCGGCGCCACTCCAGGGGGTGCCCTGCCGACTCACCGAGTGTTGCTAGGGTAAAAATCTTCCGACGAACGTGCACGCGGCGCACACACACCTAACTGGAATGGATATGAGCAAGCACTCGAAGAAGAACTTGGAGTACCAGAAGAACTTGCTTTTCATTTCAAACTGTGGCTGAAATAAACAAGCAAAATATTGTGATACTTCAAAGTGAGGATGAACAATCACAGTTTTTTGTTGCTGAAAAATCTGTTAGTACTAGTGAGTTATCCAAGGTGAAAGAATTTCCACCGAAGTGTATAAAAAAACAAGAAGCAGGTGTTAAAACACCTAAACAAAAGTATGATGAAAGTTACGTGTCTTTCGGTTTTACATGTGTTGGAAATAAAGGTGTTCCTGATGCGCAGTGCGTCGTGTACAACAAAATACCAGCAAACAGTTCATTGACTCCTGCTAAACTTCGTAGGCATTTGGAAACCAAGCATGCAGAATATAAAGACAAAGATATAAGTTTTTTCAAGATGTAGTGAAACACTTGGAAATTGTAAACTTTCGATGATCAAAATTGCTAAAACAAACAGCAAAAGTGCAACAGAGGCATCTTATCGAGTAAGTTACTGTATAGCGCTTGCTAGAGAAGCTCACACTATTGGAAAAACGCTTATAAAGCCTTGCATGAAAGATATTGTAACATGCAATTAACATGTTGAGTGAGCAGTCTGGTAAAAAAATTGATCCTGTACAGTTGTCAAATAATACTGTTGCACGCCGTATTAAAGATCTTGCAGATGACATAGAAAAAGAGCTAGTTTGCTGACTGAAAATTTGCCATGAGTACTCATTGCAACTAAATGAGCGCACTGATGTTTCAGGACTTGCTGTGCTACTAGTATTTATCTGATATAGATTTAATACTATTATTGAAGAGGACCTGCTCTTATGTGAATCTCTGCAAAGCAACACGACCGGAGAAGAAATATTCAACTGCATCAATAATTTGATCAGAAAGCATGAAATTAGTTGGGGAAAATGTATTGATGTATGTACTGATGGTGCTCGGGCAATGATCGGGAAGATGAAGGGAGCTGTAACGCGAATCATAACTGTGGCACCAGAAAGCACTAAGAGCCATTGTGTTCTACACAGACAAGCATCTGCAGTTAAAAAAAAATACCAGCATGTCTGAAAATTGTGCTCGATGAAGCCGTACAAATGATCAATTTTGTCATATCTCGACCACTTCAATCCAGGTTATTTAAAATTTTGTGTGAGGAAATGGATAGTCAGCACAAAATGCTTCTTTTACATACAGAAGTGAGGTGGCTATCCAGAGGAAAAGTGCTTGTGAGGTTTTTTGAGCTTTGTAGTGAACTACTGGTATTCTTCACTTCAGATAATTCAGGATGAAAATTTAATGACTGTCTGACAAATTCCTTGTGGCTCATGAGACTTGCTATCTTGCAGATATTTTTGCAAAATTACATGAAATTAATCTGTCGCTGCAAGGAAAGAATGTGACCATTTTTACTACAATGGATAATATTTTGTCATTAAAAAAGAAACTTGAATTATGGGCATCTTCTGTAAAACAGAATAACTTGGACTGCTTCCCTAGAGTACATGAATTTCTGACAAATAATTTCTACAGTCCATGAAGAAGTTTCCAGCACCATTTTACAGCACTTACGTGACTTGCAGGCTCTTTATTAAAATAATTTCCTACAACTACTGATGATGATGCTTCAGTTTGAAATCTGTTTATAATTACAGCCAAACGAGTCAGCTTCACTGCGCACAATTATGAAAGCCTAATTGACTTAATTTCTGACTCTGATTTGAAAAAGAAGTTTAAGGATCTTCCGCTGAATAATTTTTGTAGCAGCCTAATAGAAGAATACCCTAATGTGGCTAAAGGTACAGTTCGAGTGCTGCTTCCTTTTGCTACAACTTATTTGTGTGAGACGGGATTTTCGTATTAAACTGCAACAAAAACCAAATATATAGGAATAGACTTGATGCTGTGCCTGATATGAGGATTCAACTTTCCAGCATCATTCCTAATATTATGCGAATTTGTGATAGAAAAATGCAGAAACACCAATCCCATTAAATCCATATTTGTATTTGTTTATAAAAATAGATTTTCCTAGTAAAAATCTACTTTGTTTGATGTTTGTGTATATATAAAAACAGGTTATTTTTTAGTAGAAGTGTTTTTAATTTTGACTCTTGCACTTGATTTTTGAACTACTTTATACGTGCTTTCTAGTTGGAAATTGTTATTTCAAGTCATTTTAAATTTTTTGCTTTATTTTATAAAAGAAAAATATATTTGAGCATAAATAACGCAATTTTTTATTTGAAAACCGAAAACAACTACAAATAATGTTATAAGTGTTCTGTAATAGGCTAAAAAGTGTTCCGTGGCCAAAAAAGTTTGGGAAACGCTGCTCTAGAGACCACTTTAAGGATGCATAGGGAGGTCCTGCTTTAAGGGTTTGTAGCTCGTTGATTCTGTGCGGAGGTGATGGCCAATAGAAAGACAGTTGTGAAGCTAAGGTCATTACTGAGCACATTGCTGGTTGGGATGTTTTCAATTAAACTGATTGTCATTAGTGATGCCTCGTCATTGAAATCAAAACTTTTTGTGGCCTTTGAGCCTCAGTATACTTACTGAGTAACTCCACACACTCAAAGGGCAGGTCTTCATTCATGGCCTACTCCTTCCTAGGCATGCTTGATACTTAGAGCCATGATGCTCTACACAGCATCGCTGCCAAGGCCACAGATCTAGCTGCTATGTCAGAGGCATCCATTACTGCCTGTAAAGCCAATTTGGCCTTCCTTAATTATTTCCCTGAGTTCCTTCCTGCTGTCATGTAGGAGTATTGGGGGAATAAGTGTCATTGTTGATCCCAAGTCAAAAGAGTTCTGAAGGTTTATATGAAGGGTTTGATTAAATTTAGTCAAAGCTAAGAACTAGCAGGTCAGACATGTACCAGGTTCTGTCTTGCTGCCATGGGCAATAAGAGGGAACTCAGGGAGGATCACAGCCACCCTATCCTGCACAGCCCGTGGATACTGCCATTTAAAATATCTATCTATCTATCTATCTATCTGATCTTATGCATGAAGCACATGTGCATCTACAGTGGGATCCACATTGATACATATTCAAAGACATGGCAGTAACAGCACTGCCAGCTTTCCCAAATTATACAAGATTGTTTTGACCCCCGTATCAGGAGCTGTTGTTGGCTACCTGATGGTGTGGAGCTACCAGCTTCTTCCCATTCTACTTAATTTTGTGTCCCACTTCCAGCCCCAATCTCTGCCTAAGTGCAGCAAATAATTCTGCCCCCCTTTCTCTCTCACTGACCCCCATCCCTGCCTCTTGCCCCTCTGCTCCTCCAAGGATTCTTCCGCTCCCCACCCAGGCCTGAGACAGCAGTTACAATTATCCTCCTCTTAGGCATGGGGTGATGCAGGGATGGGGCAGGCACATGAAGTGTGTGTGTGTGGGGAGCAGAGTGACCCATTTTTCACTAGGAGGAGGAGCAGAGCTGCCCTGACTTGCTGAGCTTATCCTGCTCCCTTCTTATCCTGCCTTGTGAGACGGTGTCAGCCCCTCAGTGCCACCTCTTCCCCTCCCGCAAAACCTCCCCTCAGCTTCCAAGAGGAAAAGGGAGAGCGGACCTGATTGGCTGCTCTTCCTCAGTAGATGGGGATGTGATGAAGGCAGCCAATCAAATGGGGTTTTGCCTGGCCAAGATGGGAAATCATTTGAAGGGTGGATCCTCTTCTCCTTCAGCTGGTCAAAACAGCATTTCAAGAGTCAGGAGCTGTGTATGTTCCAAAATTGTCATGAAGGTAGCAGTTAAAATAGGTATTTGGTATGAAAATATATTAAAAAAAGGCTTGTGTGAAAAAGACAGTCCAGTTTGGAGTCACCTCCTACCACTCCTGGGCTTTCCCATCAGAAGTGCTTTTGAAGAAAACCATTCAACACTCAGTTAAATCATGTATTTCAAATGGAATTTAGTCTGAATGAGGACTAAATAGAAAAAATACCAAATTCACAAGAACCAGGGAATATTTCATAAAGGTTCAAAGGTTCTGTCCTCGGTGGGCATGTTGGTGGATCACAGCAGAGGAGCATAAATGTGTCACTAAGATCAGTTTCTCTGGTGTGGTTTGGCCAAACAGCAACTAAAAATAGCATAGCAGAGCTTGACATGTCAATTATTTTCATGTCCAGTATGCTCAGTTTAGAAGTAATTTTTTTCCTGACAGTCCTGAACACTCAGTCTAGAATCAGTCAATCTGGGTTCTTTCCTCCTTGTGCCTCATTATAGGATTATAAGGATTCTGCAGGTCAAACTCATTTCTCAGCCAAGTCTTTCAATAGATGTGCACAGGTATAACCAACTCAGAAAAAGAATTCTGGTGATGCATGTTAAATAAAATCCACCCCTCTTTCTACTAGCACAGAAGAAAAGTTAACAGGAGTGAAAGAGCAGCCAACTTAATTTTGTCATTCATCTGCCAACGAGACTGCACATCAAAAAGGGGATTTGAATAAGATCATTTTTATAGTCACCTTTCATAGTAGAGTTGTACTTTCAAAGTTGTGTTTTGAGAAGTGAAATTATACCTACCCAAAATCAATTTGCACTAATTTAAATGAAAATAAAGCCTTAGGTTATCAAAGTGTGAGACTGCTTTATCAATAAAGCTCAGAATAAGTCCTCTGACACTTTTCCCCTTCCCTCCTGAAAATAATTTTTATTGTTCATTTTTCCAGGTGGAGTCCTTCTTTTGTCTGTAATAATTCTGAAACAAAGGCAAGAAAATGGCAGGAAAACTTTAAAATCTCCATTACTTTCAAAAGGAGCGAGGCCACACACAACTTATGGTGTGACTGGGCGCACAGAACCAGTTTATGCTGGCTGGTAGTTAGCTAGGATTGTACAGAGTTGTAAAAATCACAAGCCTTTTCTCAGTTTCTATTCTCATGTCTGGTGATTTGATAGATGTGAATTTAGGACTGTGTCTGGGCAGAATGTAAGACATTATTAATCTATGGGGATTTGTTTGTGTAGCCAAAACATTTAATTGTACCAATGAGTGAACAAAAATGAAACTTAGAAAGTGATTTGATTTGTGCAGATCTGGCTTAATTCAAGAATAAGAAGGTGCATCCTTACACATTATCACTCCCACCTCCAAGGGACAAAATTGTGTGTCATGGCAATCCTCTCAATTTCAACAACAGACAATACTGTGAGTGAGTAACGGTAGCATCATATAACATAGCCTCGTTACAGTATGCTAGCTATTCCTACCATGGCAGGACTTAACACAAAACTAATTTCTCTTAAGAACATACAGAATCTCTTCTACTTCCCCTAAGCAGGAGTGGGGCAGAGAAAGCTGCATGCAGGGGCAGCTCTATGTATTTTGCCGCCCAAAGCACGGCAGTCAGGCGGCTTTCGGCGGCGTGCCTCCAGGAGGTCCGCCGGTAACATGGATTTGGTGGCATGCCTCCAGGAGGTCCGCCAGTAACATGGATTCGGTGGCATGCCTGTGGGAGGTCCGCTGGTTCTGCGCCTTCAGTGTACCCACTGCCGAATTGCCGCTGAAACTGCGGGACTGGCAGACTTCCCGCAGGCACGCCGCCGAAAGCTGCCTGCTGCCGCCCTCACAGCGACCAGCAGGCTGCTCCCTGCAGCTTGCTGCCCCAGGCACGCGCCTGGTGCGCTGGTGCCAGGAGCCGCCCCTGGCTGCATGATTCCAGATTCACCTTTCTCCCATAACTGTGAGAGGGTATCTGTAGGGAAAGTGGTGGGCAATTATGGAAAAATCTCTCTCCAGTGTTTGCTCTAGTCCCCAATGGAACTGGCTGCAGAAGCTGCTCACTATTATAGGGCTGCTGCATCAGACAAGCAGCCCAACAGTCATTTCCTCCTCCTTCATGGCACTCAGCAACCCGGCCCCTCAGAGCCACCAGACTACACATAGCATTGATGAGCAGGAACAACAAAAGGTAGGTCTACTCTGCAAAAACAGACGTATAGCAGCGAATCTCAGAGTCCATGTCAACTAACTTGGGCTTACGGCACACACCCCCAGTCAGGTTTCAGAGTCCAGGCTCCAGTTTGAGCCCAAATATCTACGCTGCTATATTTAAGCCCCCGAGTGTGAACCTGAGTCAGCTGACCTGGGCTCTGAGATTCACTACTGAGAGTCTTCTTTTTTGCTGCGTACACATAACCAAAAGGTGAAAATACAAGATAAGAAGACAGGAGTAAGGGAGAAAAGAGACAAAAGCAGATACAACTACTGAAGTGTGAGGAGGTGTTTCCTCTGTTCCATCTCAATCAGACCTCTATTCAGGAAACGTTGGGAAGCACTACTGTAATTGAAAGCAGCTTTCTACATATAGGACCATCCAGAACTGTACTAGATACTATTACTGGAATGCCTATGACAAAGTTATGGCCCTATCCATGATGACTGATCAGTCATTACAACATACTAAATGCTGTACTTGATCTGTCCCAAATTGTATAGAAAACTTCAGCCACTGCTAACACCAATCATTCTTTAATCTACCCATCCTTTTGAGACACCTCTCTCTCTAAAGAAAACTGCATGTTGATGCACCTTTATTGGAAGTGATTTTTTAAAAATAATTGTGTAAGTAATTCATTTCTGTGTAAGAATGAGGTGAAGAAATCCTAGCCCTATTTAAGTAAGACTCCCATTGACTTCTGTGGGCCCAGGATTTACCTACCATGTGTAATACCACCATTCTTTGTGCATTATTGTCACTTTCTACTAGGGTGGAATTCATACAGGAGGGCCCATGCTAGCTGTCTTGCAAAAGCTCTATGGAATGGACAGAGCAGTCATGGTGGGAAGTTACTGCTCTCCCTTTGTGTCACAAAGGTGTACTTCACCTGCTTTAAATACATTGACAAAGAGCAGCACTGTGGAGAGGGCAGTAAGTCATGCTTGCACATGGATGTAGTTAATAGGAACCCCATATAAAGAAGCAGCAGCAACTATTCCAGGAGGAATAGGGGATTGTACTTTAACCTTCTTATCTCTTGCACTGGGGATGGAATCTGTCTTCACTCAGCCCCAATTTTACTCAAGTTTTGTAGGGGTGGAATGAACTTCACAAAAGCCACTCCTTCCAACTACTTCAGTGTAGAGGCTTTACCATGGGTAGGCTCTCTCAGTGAAGTATTTAATTTTTCCATACCGCCTGTGTATGAAGAAATTGCTTTCATCTCCTCATATGTATTTCTGTTTTATCATCTCAGAATACTGGGTTCTCCTTTATGTTTATATCTATTTTACAAAAAAGTGCTGAGTATTACACACATTTAAAAACCCCTTGCTTCTGTATGAAAGACCCACATAACACACAACATACTATCTGACTACAAAGGGTAAACAACATGTGCAACATGCTGTCATGGAAACAACATTTTGGGTCTGTGCAAGTTTGAAAGCTTCTCTCTCACCAATAGAGTTTGGACAACAAGATATTACCTCACCCACCTTGTATGTCTACTCTTCTGGGACCAACACAGCTACACCACTACTGTCTACAGAAATTAACACTTGCAGCTAAGGCTGGGATCAGCTAGCTCCACCTCCTTACTGAGCAACAGAGGACTCACAGCAGAATCAGCTCATTGTCCAGACTGCCTAATTGGCTGCAGGAACCAAGAGGCACACTCTTAAGCCCAGCAGCAGCATTAGGCCAATGGCTGCTCAGAACATTCTCCCAGAAAGTTCCTCTGATTACTTGTCCCCAGTCTTGCTCTTGCCTTCTTCCTGCTCTGGACCCAGACGTGCCTCATTCCAGGTAACCCAGCTCTGACCCTTAACTCTGATTCCTGATTTCAGCTCTGACCCCTCACTCCAGCTCTGTATGAGAGGGGTAGCCATGTTAGTCTGGATCTGTAAAAGCAGCAAAGAATCCTGTGGCATCTTATAGACTAACAGATGTTTTGGAGCATGAGCTTTCATGGGTGAATACCCACTTCGTCCGATGCACGTAGTGGAAATTTCCAGGGGCAGGTATATATATATAAGCAAGCTAGAGATAACGAGGTTAGTTCAATCAGGGAGGATGAGGCCCTGTTCTAGCAGTTGAGGTGTGAAAACCAAGGGAGGACAAACTGGTTTTGTAGTTGGCAAGCCATCCACAGTCTTCGTTTAATCCTGAGCTGATGGTGTCAAATTTGCAGATGAACTGAAGCTCAGCAGTTTCTCTTTGAAGTCTGGTCCTGAAGTTCTTTTGCTGCAGGATGGCCACCTTAAGGTCTGCTATAGTGTGGCCAGGGAGGTTGAAGTATTCTCCTACAGGTTTTTATATATTGCCATTCCTAATATCCGATTTGTGTCCATTTATCCTTTTCCGTAGAACTGTCCAGTTTGGCCGATGCACACAGCAATATATATCTCCAGATCAGTGGCATTGTTATGGGCACTCACATGGCCCCACAATATTCACACCTCAGCTGCTAGAACAGGGCCTCATCCTCCCTGATTGAACTAACCTCGTTATCTCTAGCTTGCTTGCGTATATATACCTGCCCTTGGAAATTTCCACTACATGCACCCGACACAGTAGGTATTCACCCACGAAAGCTCATGCTCCAAAATATCTGTTAGTCTATAAGGTGCCACAGGATTCTTTGCTGCTTTTACACTCCAGCTCTGACTCTAGACTTCTATTCCTGGCTACCAACTCCTACTATAGCCACTAGGCTTAACTCCTGCTCCAACCACTACACACCACCACCCACATTCCAGTCTCTCATATTGTGTTACTTTTAACAATACTAAGTTTAAAAATATTGGTGTCTGAATTTGTAAATTAATTGCATCCTGCTAACCATCTCAGTTTTTAGTCAAAGAACAGAGTTGACTAGTAATTTAGCTCAGTTCAATCAAGAGTAAGGGCCAGATTCTATATTGGGTCCTCATCCTCTCCTATATAATCAGAGAAGTAATGTGGCAGTGAATGCTTGTAAGAACCTTGATCCTGCCCTAGGGAAGAAAAGGAGCCAGAAAGCATGCCAGACTCATTGCCAAATGACTCAAGTATATGGGAAGGAACTGCGGAGCTTTTCTGTTTTCAAATAAATTAGAGCAGGGCATTTTTGGATTTTACCACCTGAAGTGCATTGTAAATTAGATTGTAAGCTCACTGGAGCAAAGACCTTGGTTTATATGTTACCGTAGTATGCCCATCAGATGTTGGAACCCTGCAAAATAAAAAAAGTGTGGATTTTTCATACACTAGCCACTGGGAATAAGGATTAAGTATAAGTGAGCAGAGTTACAGCTCTTCAATTCTGGACAGGCACAGTTTTTCATATTTAGGGCCTGACCCAACTCCTAATGAAGTCAATGGGAATATTTTGATTGACTAAGGAGAGCAGGAATGACCCCTTGGTGAGAAATTGCTTTGGAACCAGGGATGTCAGGTGATGCATTTTTTTTTCCACAAGAGCCATCATCAAACAGGAACATTCCACATGTGGTAGTTTTGTCTGTCTGCACACAATTAATTCAGAATCATTCTGACTGGAGCAGTGTTGGACCAGATACCTTTACAATTACTCCTTTCTTTTCCAAGAGTCACAAAACCTTTAACTTGTATCAAAAGTCACAAAGATCTACAGCCCTTACATATATATAAAATGCTTACCAGCAACATTATACTCCAGTGAAGTGTTTGTATACTTAATTGTCCTAAGATTCTTTTATCTTTAAAAAATGGTCAAGTTCAGAAAATGCCCCACCAGTGTATTTACTCTTACAATATTACACAACTATTACATTTCCTTCAAATGAAAAATCCTTGAGGCATGCATATTAAGTGCCTGGACCTGAAAGTAACTGAAATATTGAATCAGTTCATACAATAAACATTTCAAATGGGTTGTAAGAAAATCTAGTTTAAAACAGTTTTACATAGAGAATAGTCAATGTTATTTTGCTCAATTATTTTCTGTTTCCAGTCTGGTTTTCAGTGTTTTCAAGTATTAGTACTCAAGTCAGAGAATAAAACACCTCCATATACTCAAGTGTCTGAATATTGCTAGTTTCATCTTTAAAAACTTATGTGAACCAAAAGTGGTGACAGTTTGACATTGCTGTGTAGGTATAAAATGGAGCTGGTTCAAATTTAAGTACTAGAAAAATATTTAAAAAATTGGAAACAATGCTTTTCAGAGATCATTAGAGTAGGAATTCAGCATCATGAAACAGGACTGGGAACTTGGGGAGCTTTGGTACACATTATGCATCCAATGTTGTTCAGTATCATAGTAGTACAAATCTATTTGCTATTCTGCATCTTAGTTTCCCCAGCAGGCTCCGTGCCCAGACAATCTCAGTTTCCCATCCTCCTTATCTCATCTCACCTTCCTCCGCCCACTCTCTCTCAGCCCCTCCCCCATTTAATCTCAGTTCTCCTCCCGACCACTACCCATTTGATCAGTCCCCCCCTTCTCCTCCAGTCCCTTATCCTCTCAAGGCTGCTTGTCCCAATTCCTACAACACACTGCCTGGGCTCAGCAGGGTGGCACTGAAAGCATAGGGGAGATAGACTCCCTGCTCAGATCCCTGCCTGGTCCACAGCAGCAGCCAGGAGGAGCAATTGCAGGGTAGTTAGCCTGCTCAGGCCTTAGCTACACTTGAGAGTTACAGCGCTGGTGGTGGCTTTAGAGCACTGTAACTCACTCCCCGTCCACACTGGCAAGGCACATACAGTGCTGTATCTCCCTGGCTACAGCGCTGCATGTACTCCACCTCGACGAGAGGAATAAAGAGAATAGCGCTGCTCCTGCAGCGCTGGGGTGCCAGTGTAAACAGAATAATCTTATTACGCTGTAACTGACCTCCGGAACCTTCCCATAATGCTTTTTAGTAAAGATAACTCTGTTTTGTTGTGAACTCCGGGCTACCGAAGCAGCTTATCAAAAAACCAAACACTGCTCCTGTTTGCTGTGAATGAGCTCCCCTTGGAATGCCCACAGCTAGTGTCTGCTTGAAGAGAGGGGGCTTGAGGAAAGAAGCAGCACAGCATGTGGAAGGGAGGGGCTCCATTTTGGGGAGGCTGCTTATCTGGTCTGTGAGGAAAAAAACAAAGAGGGCTAATTACTTTCAGTAAGTGAGAGGGGGTGGGGGAGGGGGTCTGAACTTTCATCTGCTGACAGTGTGTCGGCTCCAAAAATCCACTCTCTCTCTCCCCCACACTCCCTGTCACACTCCACCCCCCACCCCCACCTTTTGAAAAGCATGTTGCAGCCACTTGAATGCTGGGATAGCTGCTCATAATGCACCACTCCCAAAACCGCTGCAAACGTGGCCACGACAGTGCGCTGGTAGCTGTCAGTGTGGCCAGACTGCAGCGCTTTCCCTACTTAGCTGTACGAAGACAGGTTTAACTCCCAGCACTGTACAGCTGCAAGTGTAGCCATACCCTCACTCTCTGCAAACCTGGGATGAAGCGTTCTCAGTACAGGTAATCTGCACAGAATTTAGCTGCCAAACTCAAAACAACTCTCTACTGAGCATATGCAATAGGAGATCTTTCAAAGGCTTATGACCTGGCCAAATTTGGGTGATTTTTCACAGGAAAAGCAAAAGGCACATTCCTGACACAAAGGCTACCCCCCATATCCAATTTGAAATCCCTGCTCCAGAGAATGAACTTGCAAATTTCTCAACAAAACAAATGTGAGAATCCTTTTTCCAACATGGGCAAAACAACATAATTTTTCCTAATCTTGGTTTTGGGAACAGCTGACCATTTTTGCTGAAACTTTATTAATTAAAAAAAAGATGTTTAAAATATCTTACTGAACCACAGACTAAATTATACCCTGAGGTACATTCAAAGCAATCTTGCTGAGCTCAGTAAGGCTGCATGGGATATGAATCAGGGGAGAATTTGACCAATATTTGTAAAGGGTATCAATTTCAAGAGTAAGTAATCAATAGAAAGAATAGGATTTTCAATAATTAACTAATTTAACTAACTTAAAGTAAACATCTAGAGATGCAATCCCTAGAGTTTATTCTTCTCAGAGATGCAAGTAACTATTGGCCCAAATAATTTAGGATTGGGAAGAAAGTACAAAGAGTAAACCACAGACAGCAGGAAATCACTCTTTAAATTTTGAAAAAGTGTTAGAAGTGACAGCTACGGAGACTGAAGTCTTTATTTATCCACAGACAAGCACAGCATGAATGGCAGTAGTGCACGCTGCTGCAGTGATGTGCTTCAGAACCTGACCAAGAAGGTAAATTGGCAGATTCCACAATCATTCAGTTTTTGGTCTCTGCAGTGCAGTGGTGCCAATTAATATCAGTGCTGATGGTGGTTTCTGTGATGGGGATATCTGCTCGTTAGAAACAGGACCACAACTATTCCAACACACTGGTACTAGTACAGCAATGAGGTGATACAAAGCTACAAACCTATCAACAATATAAAATGTTTAAAGCACTAGAATTCAAGGTAAGTTTTATAATAACTTATTTAAAAAGTATTCTTATAAACCTTTCCTTACAGGTTATTTTATCCAAAGAAACAAATATTGAAATATTCCTTCTTATTACACCAAATTCCTTCATTTTGCTTGAAAGTGATCAGGAAAAAACTTTTTGTTTTTGCTCCCTCCCCTTCCCTTCAAAATATATCTAACTTCCCTTCCCTATCCTGAAAGAACATACAGCATACCTTTTTGGTTTTCATTTTAGGTACCTGTCTATGCTTCAGCCTTGGCAGTATAAGAAAGGACCTCCAAAGAAAGAATATTCCTCACAAACACATTTGAGAAACCTTCAATTTTTACATCACGTGCAAGTCTTTGTATATTGATTTGCTAAAAAGTGAAGTAAAAATCTCATAACCGCTAATGTAACACTTTTTCCTACATTGAAGTGTGTGTTACTTCAAGCAAAGGATTAGTTGAAAAAAGGAAGAATTAACCTTCCAACAGTGTTTATAAACTTTGATAAAAAACAAAACAAAAAAAGCAAAGCAGTTGCTCAGTTTACAAAACAAAAATAAAGAGATTTCAGATTTCGCCATGGGGTAAAGATACATTTTAGAATTGTTTCAATTAAAATTTTCTAATAAAACGACAGTCATAACGTTTTCATATATGGGGAAAAGGTTTAGATTTCAATAATTAAAGCTAGATCTGCAATCAAACCCTGAAAAAAATATACACTTTTAAGATATAGCTATGCTTCATTAAAGAGGAGCTACACGTAGGTTCCGCACTATTTTAGGCAAACTAAGCTAGAACATATAAAAATTATTAAATGGGCATAAGAGTGTACATTGCGTTTATGTGGGCTGAGTTATGATTGCTCAAGTCAAAACTTGTTTGTAACATTGCCTAACCATATTGCAATTACACAAAAATAGCATCAAATAGTAGGTAAAATTTCAGATATTTTTCTTTACCTTTTTTTCCTAATTCTATAATTATTACCATTTAGCCTAAATATTGTATGCATGTATACTGTAATTTTGAAAATCTTCTGGGAGTCAAAAAATTGAAACAGCTTTGCTGAAATAATGGAGTGGTGGTAAAAAAACCAGGTGGTGAACTCCTAAGCCACTAAGGAATGACTTCAAGTAGTTTGCCCTATCTGAGTCAAGTAGTCATTTTTCATAAAAGCTGTTGAAAAAGGGACATAATTAAATATAAAATTTAACTTGATTATGTCATTTGTGTTAGTTTAAAATCTATTTTACTTTTAAATAGTTTCTTCTCGCTTTTTCATTTAATTGACTATTCAGTTTCACATTTTGTTTTTTTGCACTAACATGATGCAATGTTTGGATTGCAAACTGTGGAGAAATGCTTGACTTTGAACAAAAAAATGGTCATCAAATTTGAGAAAAAAACAGCTTTTTTTAAAATTAAAAAACCAAATATCCTAAATATTGGGCCTCGACTGCAAGACAATATCACTTAAATTTGAACTTTGTATAGTGCTGCAAGATCAAGTGTATTTATATTTAGCTGAGATTAAAGAGAAGGGGGGAAAAAAAGAGTATAGAAAAAAAATCTCTTGCAAGGTTTCCCCTTGCTAGTACAGTGTGCTTCTTTCCACCATGGACTGTATTGCTTGGTGGAAGGATATTTAAAACCAATTATTTTTTATTTAAAAACAATTAGACAGCCATTTTCTAAGAGCAAGAACAAATTTTAAAGTCTGTGGTTATACTGAGCTACGCACCTGGGTTGTGCATGGCACTTGTGCACTTCCTCCACAATGAATACAAGGCAAGCAGATCTCATTGGGACTGCATATCAAGCCATTTCTTATTTAAAATAACTTGAGAACTAATAACATCTTTCAAGGATGTACTATTTTAAACATCTGTTGGATGGCAAATACTATCTCACAAACTACATTTATATGCGTACCTGGTTTGATTTTAATTTACCCCCAAACGGAAAAACATTGGAGGGAACCTTTTACAACTGTAAAATTCAAGTGTAACTGTAATGCTGAGTAATAAGCTTGGTTTGTCCTGAAAAATTTCTGAACTATGTATGCCATAGTTCGTTATCAGTGCAGATGCAGCAGAAGACTGCTGTGGTTGGCTCAGTGGATTAAAAAATGCTTTTCACCCAAATGTAACTTTTACAGTATATATGTAAAATTGTGTCCTTCTCTGGCCCTATTCACAACTTATCTACAAGATAGTGTTGGCAGTAGAAACTGCAGTTCATTATTATTTGCATTCAGCTCTCATCCATCTGTTTCTTCGCTTTCTCTTAGGCTTCAACTTGGTCAGTTTTTGGGGGGGTTTCTCAGTCTTCTGATTTTCAACAGAATCTACCCCAAGAACATGTTCAGAGCAGCATAACTGTCCATCTAATGTAGAATTTAGTACTGTCCCATCTTCATGTTCTTTGCAGAAAGAATTTGGGCAGAAGTGGCAAAAAGAAACAGAAGGTTTGCCACAAACATCACAGTGGTGCCAAGGACACTCCCACTTTCCTGTAATTAAAGATGAAGAGGATTAGATAAATTGAGATTTTCTTTGTTAACAGGAGAATAAACTTCATGTTGCAAAAAAGCAGAGTATACATTTAGCGTTTTAATGTCTGTATGATAAATACTGACTTTGCTTTAAAAAAAGTGGATAGTTATAAAAAAATAAGAAGATTTTAACTGTTGTTACTAATTACTCTTGTCAAAAGCAAAATAGTAGATAGAGTACTTTTAGTTAAGCTCAGTAGACTGTATTGAATAGCACACTTGACCACATTTTACTTAAACAGCACCGGAGTCAAATCAGTATAAACTACTCAGGGGGTTACTTGCAATATCTTGAGTTCCAATCCAGTATAGTAAAAGCTTTCTGCCTTTTAATGAGAACACCTGTTCATGTGGAAATCAAATAATTCAGTGAACTCCATGCTGTTGCTCTTTCACTTTGGTTAATCCATGGTTTATGGAAACCTCTGTCCATCCCAGAAGTTACAGCACAGAACTGACAGACATCTCTAAATCTACTTTTGTGTCAAACTTCTGTGTGCACATCTATCTTTTTCCTATTCTGAAGTTGCTGACTGCCAAAAAACAAAAATAAACGAATGGTGCAGAGTTAAATGCAGGGAAAATTAATTCTTCTTTGAGCATTATCTACATGGATCTTCCTTGCAGGTGAATAGATACCACTGAAACTATGCAAGCTGCAGTGTCCTGTGGGGATTTGTAGACACTGTATGTCCTCAGCACTCTACTCCAGGATTTTATGTGATACAGCTCCAACCACCATTCAGTCATTTCTAATCATAGTAGCCAACAAGCAAGATTCAGCAGCATTCATTGCTATCTCTATCTGCTTCCTTTCGTGAAAGTTTAGAACTTCTCTCAGAGTCCTGCATTTAGGGACTATTAAGAATTTCTGCTATAAACTGGGGGCTAATCAGTTGGAAATAACAGAAGAGGAAAAAGTCCTGGGTGTACTGATCAATCAATCACAGGATGATCATGAGCCACCAACATGATGTGGCCAGAAAATAGGCAAATATGACCCTGTGATGTATGAGGCGAATTACTTTCAGTAGAATTAGGGAGGTATTAATACCATTCAACAAAGCACCGGTAAGATCTAATCTGGAATTCTGGGTACAATTCTGCTCACCCACGTCCAGGAAAGATTCATTCAAACTTGAATAGGTGCAGAGAAAAGCTAGAACGATGATCAGAGGAATGGAGAGTTTTACAAGAGGTGATAGAAAATGCTTGGCTGTTTAGCCTTGGCTGACAGGGGATAGGGTTGCCCTCTATAAATACATCAGGAGGATAAAGCGCAGGAGGGGATAAGAGCTATTTAAGCTAAAGGACAATACTGAACCAAAAGCAAATGGCTATAAACTGGCCATGAATAAATTTAGATGGTAATTAGAAAGTTTCTTACCATCAGAGGGGTGACTTTCTGCAGTCTTCCAATAGGAGTAGTGGGGCAAAACAGCTTCTAACTAGTTTTCAGATGGAGCTTGTTAAATTTATAAACAGGATTATACACAGGAGGTCCTTTCCAGTCCTATGTTCGTTCCTATTCCATGCCCCTGCGGATAGCACCATATCCATAACAGCCAAGACAGTCAGGCACAGGAGGGGCACACTGTTGCTCAGTGTTCATTGTGCAAGGGTTTTACCATCCACAAGGAAAGCGATCATCTTCCAGGAGTGGCTATGTCAGCATTGTCTTCTGGAACTAACTGTCTGAAGCATGGTGGATTGATTTAAATCCACCAAGTGGAAAGCCTCAATTTAAATCATTAACTTTAGTCAACTTTCCCATTTGTACTTCAGTTATTTTCTAAAGGTACATTCTCATTTGTTGATATAACCCAAGGGTCAGCAACCTATGGCACGTGTGCCAAACAAAGCACACAAGCCAATTTTGAGTGGCATGCTGCCGTGGTCCCAGACCTCAGCCCCACTCAGCCCCCCCCACCCACTGCTTTCCCCTGCAGGGGCAGGAGGCAAAAGCTTGGTCCTGCGGCAGCCAAGCTTCACCCTCCCCAGCTTCTTCCCCCAGCATGGTGCTTTCCTGCCCCCTCCCTCTCCTTCCTTGCACCAATCAGCTGATGGCCCTAGCGAGAGGGGGCGGGAAAGAGTGGCAGCGTGCACACAGCTCTGAAGAGAAGGCAGAGAAGAGGTAGGGACAGGGCCTTGGGGAAGGGGGTGGAACAGATCATATCCCTTCCAGCCCCCTGCCTTGAGCTGCTTAGGGCAGGGGGCTGGAAGCACCCCTATGAGCTGAGCACCCCAGCCCTCTGCCCTGCATGCCCCCACACCCCCAGACCTCTGCCCTGCACCTCTCACACCCTTACTTCCCTCTGCCCTCTTCCCTGACCCCTGAACACCCCCCACACCCAGACTTCTGCCCTGCACCCGCCACACCCCCACTGCCCTCTGCCCTGACCCCTGAACTCCCACCCAGCCTTCTGCCCTACACCCCCCGCACTCCCCATCCCTCTGCTTTGACCCCTGAACCACCCCCACCAGGTCGGGGTCCCAGCCGCAGGCCCCGCTCAGGCCTCTGCCGGCCTACGTGAAGAGAACCCCAGGTTTCCAGCGAGCTGAGCAGGCTGGCGGCATAAGATCAGCATTTTAATTTAATTTTAAATGAAGCTTCTTAAATATTTTTGACAACCTTGTTTACTTTACATACAAAATAGTTTGTGTATATTAATATAGGACTTACAGAAAGAGACCTTCTAAAAATGTTAAAATGTATTTACTGGCACACGAAACCTTAAATTAGAGTGAATAAATCGCACACACCACTTCTGAAAGGTGCCAACCCCTGATAGAATCATTAAAACATGTTGCTTTATAACTAAATAGAATCTTTACACTAGATACAGGTACATATTTTTTGCTAGCTAAGAGGGTACACTAAAACACGGTTACTCACTTTGTAACTGTTGTTCTTTGAGATGTGTTGCTCATATCCATTCCAGTAGGTGTACGCACGTGCACGTTCGTTGGAAGACTTTTATCCTAGCAACTCCAGTGGGCCGGCAGGTCGCCCTTAGAGTGGCGCCGCCATGGCGGGTAATATATAACCCCTGCCGGCCCGCCCGCTCCTCAGTTCCTTCTTGCCGGCTCTACTCTGACAGTGGGGAAGGAGGACGGGTGTGGAATGGATATGAGCAACACATCTCGAAGAACAACAGTTACAACAGTGAGTAACCGTGTTTTCTTCTTCGAGTGATTGCTCATATCCATTCCAGTAGGTGATTCCCAAGCCTTACCTAGGCGTGGGGTCGGAGTGAGAGGTCACTGTGCGCAACACGGCAGAGTCGAAGGCCGCCATCATCCCTGGACTGCTGGACTAGGGCATAATGGGTAGCGAAGGTGTGCACGGAGGACCAGGTCACTGCCCTGCAGATTTCCTGGACGGGAACTCGCGCAAGGAACGCCTTCGATGATGCCTGGGCTCTAGTAGAGTGCGCAGTTACATGGCCCGAAGGGATACGGGCCAGGTCGTAACACGCCCGTATACAGGACGTCACCCACGAGGAGATCCTCTGCGAGGAAACTGGCAACCCTTTAACTCGCTCAGCTACGGCGACAAAGAGTTGGGTGGATTTACGGAACGGTTTGGTCCGCTCTATATAAAAGGCGAGCGCCCTACGCACATCTAAGGAGTGCAACTGGTTGCTCCCTGCGAGATGAATGAGGTTTCGGAAAGAATATGGGTAGGAATATGTCCTGGTTGACCTGAAAGGCCAAGACAACTTTGGGGAGAAAGGCGGGGTGCGGCCTCAGTTGTACTTTGTCCCGGTGGAACACCATATACGGGGGCTCCACCACGAGGGCGCGCAGCTCTGACACGCGCCTAGCAGAAGTGATGGCCACCAGGAATGCAGTCTTCCAGGACAAGTAGAGGAGGAAACACGTAGCCAGCAGCTCAAACGGGGGGGACATGAGACGGGACAACACCAGGTTGAGATCCCAAGAGGGGGCTGGGTGGCAGACCTGGGGGTAAAGACGCTCCAGCCCTTTAAGGAATCTAGTCACCATTGGGTGTGAGAAGACAGAGCGGCCATCGCTCCCTGGGTGGAAGGTGGAGATAGCCGCTAAGTGGACCCAGAGAGAGATACCGCCAGGCCTTGCTGCTTGAGCGACCAAAGGTATTCGAGGACGATGGGGATGGAAACCTCGGTCGGGTGGAAGCGCCTCTCCGCGCACCAGCACATAAAACGCATCCATTTGGCTACGTATGTCGCCCTCGTAGACGGCTTCCTACTTCCCAGAAGGACCTGCCTCACTGGGGAAGAGCAATGCAACTCGGACCTAGTCAGCCACGCAGGAGCCACGCTGAGAGGTGCAGGCGACTGGAGGTCCGGGTGGCAAAGCCGACCGTGGTCTTGCGTGATCAGATCCAGGTAAAGGGGCAGGGGAACAGGGTCCGCTACCGACAGGTCCAGCAGCAGAGAGAACCAATGCTGCCTGGGGGCCATGCCGGAGCGATCAGAATCAAGCGGGCCCTGTCCCTGCGCACCTTCAGAAGGACCTTGGATATTAACGGGAATGGAGGGAATGCATAAAAGAGGTGCGTCACCCACGGAATCAGAAAGGCGTCTGCCACCGAGCCCGCTCGCGACCTTGGAAAGAGCAAAACATCGGGCACTTCCTGTTCCTGCGGGATGCAAAGAGGTCCACGTCGGGATGCCCCACCTCCGGAAGAGCGCAACGGTGACGTCCGGGGCGAAGGACCACTCGTGGGAGCAAAAGGACCGGCTGAGACGATCCGCCAGGGTATTCTGAGCCCGGGGAGAAAGGAAGCGACTAGGTGAACCGAGTGGGCTATGCAAAAGTCCCACTACGTCATGGCCTCCGACAAAGAAGAGGAGATCTCGTTCCGCCTGCTTGTTCACATAGTATACCGCCGTTGTGTTGTTGATAAAAACCGAAACATAGCGGCCCTGGATTGCCGATGGAACGCTTGACAAGCAAGGCGGACAGCCCTCAATTCTCGTACGTAGGTATGGAGGGCGAGTTCAGGGAGGGACCAGCGAACCCGGGTCCGCAGGGTACCTAGGTGAGCTCCCCATCCCAAGTCCGACGCATCCGTTGTCAGGGACAGCAAGGGCTGGGGCGGATGGAACGGAAGCCCTGCACACACGATGGACTGATCCAGCCACCACTGGAGAGAAAGGAAGACGTCTGGGGAATCGTGATGATTGTATCTAAAAGGACGCCTGGCCGGACGGAGCTGAGGGATGAGCCAGGATTGTAGGGGCCGGAGGCGGAGTCAAGCATGTGCCGTAACAAAAGTGCAGGCCGCCATGTGGCCCAACAGCGTCAGGCAAGTGCGAATGGAAGTTAGAGGTGCCTGCAGCCTGTGGATGATGGCAGACAAAGCCTGGAACCGTGACAAGGGAGAACGGCCCTGCTATGGTGGAGTCTAGAATGGCGCCGATAAACTGGAGTAATAGTAATAGGATGAAATATAAATAGTGAAAAGTGCAAGGTCATGCACTTAGGGATTAATAATAAGAATTAGATATATCTTTGGGGACGCATCAGTTGGAAGCGACAGAGGAGGAGGAGGAGAAGGACCTTTGGGTATTGGTTGATAGCGGGATGTCTATGAGCCGCCAATGCGATATGGCTGTTAAAAAGCAAGTGAGGTTTTAGATGCCTCAGGCGAGGTATTTCCAGCAAGGATAAGGAGGTGTTTGTTAGTACCGTTGTATAAGGCGCTGGTGAGACCCCACCTGGAATACTGTGTCAGTTCTGGTGTCCCATGTTTAAGAAGGATGAATTCAAACTGGAACAGGTTCAGAGACGGGCTACTAGGATGATCCGAGGAATGGAAAACCTGCCTTATGAAAGGAGACTCAAAGAGCTTGGCTTGTTTAGCCTGGCCAAAAGAAGGCTGCGGGGGGATATGCTTGCTCTGTATAAATATATCAGGGGGATTAACGTTAGGGAGGGAGAGGAATTATTTAAGCTTAGTACTAATGTAGGCACAAGGACAAATGGGTACAAACTGGATATTAGGAAGTTTAGACTTGAAATTAGATGAAGGTTTCTAACCATTAGGGGAGTGAAGTTCTGGAACAGCCTTCCGCGGGAAGTAGTGGGGGCAAAAGACTTATCTGGTTTTTAAGACTAAGCTTGATAAGTATATGGAGGAGATGATATGATGGGATAGTTTAATTTGGGCAACTGATCTTGGATTATCAGCAGATAAGTCTGCTCAATGGTCTGTGAGGAGATGTTGGATGGGATGGGATCTGAGTTACTGCAAAGAGAATTCTTTCCTGGGTGCTGGGCTGGTGAGTCTTGCCCACATGCTCAGGGTTTAGCTGATCGCCATATTTTGGGGTGGGAAGGAATTTTCCTCCAGGGCAGATTGGCAGGGGCCCTGGAGGTTTTCGCCTTCCTCTGCAGCGTGGGGCATGGGTCGCTTGCTGGTGGATTCTCTGGAGCTTGAGGTCTTCAAACCACAATTTTGAGGACTTCAATAACTCAGTCATGGGTTAGGGTTGTTATAAAAGTGGATGGGTAGGGTTCTGTGGCCTGCTTTGTGCAGGAGGTCAGACTAGATGATCATATTGGTCCCTTCTGACCTACGAGTCTATGAGTCTATCCTTTGAGTAGGGGATAGTGTGGACTTCTCCGCGTTGAGCATCAGGCCTAGACTCGAGAAAAGGCATCTGACCATGCGGACATGCGCGAGGACTCGGTCCTCTGAAGGTCCCTGGATAAGCCAGTCGTCAAGGTAGGGAAACACGTGCACACGACTGTGATGAAGAAAGGCGACGACTATAGCCATGCATTTGGTGAACACTCTCGGAGCCGTCGAGAGGCCGAATGGGAGGACCGTGGATTGATAGTGCGGCCGCCAACAACGAAGCGAAGGAACCTGCGATGGGGCGGGAAGATGGCTATATGGGAAATATGCGTCCTGCATGTCGAGGGCGGCGTACAGTCTCCGGGATCCAGGGACGGATTAATGGTCCCCAAGGAAACCATGCGGAACTTCAACTTGAGTAGGTAATTGTTGAGCTCGCGTAGGTTGAGGATGGGTCTGAGACCTCCCTTGGCCTTGGGGATCAGAAAGTAACGGGAGTAGAAACCCCCTGCCTGTCTCGTTCACTGGAACCTCCTCTATGGCCCCTTTGTCGAGGAGCGATTTGCACCTCCTGGAGGAGGATCTGCTCGTGAGAGGGGTCCCTGAAGAGGGATGAGGGAGGGGGGCAGGAGGGCGGGTACGAAGCAAACTGCAGGTGGTATCCAAGCCGCAGCATGCGGAGGACCCATCTGTCTGAGGTAAGCTGGCACCACGCCGGGAGGAAGAATGAAAGACGGTTGGAGAAGGATGGGGATGGATCCGTGGAGGAAACTGGTACAGCGCCCTCGGCGCACCTTCAAAATGAGGGCTTTGGCCCGGAGGAAGGCTTGGAGGGACCTTGGCTTTGACCCCCTGGTTGCCTGATTGTTTGCGCCTGCCGTTCCTATTGCGCCGCCTGGTAAAGTCCTGCCTTTGCCTGAGGTGGGGGTACAAAGGCCTGTGCTGCTGCTGAGGCCTGAAAATGGTCTACGCTGGGTCACCGGCGTATGCATCCCCTAGGGCACGCATAATGACCCATTATCTTTGAGGCTCTTGCAGCCGAGGGTCAGTCTTGTCCGAAAACAGGCCCTGACCCTCAAACGGAAGGTCCTGGATGGTATCGTTGGAGTTCCGGAGGAACTGCACAGAGACTGAAGCCACGAATGCTAGCGCATGCATAGTGACTCCAGAGGCCAGAGTTCTGGGGCCGAGTCTGCTGCGTCCAAAGCTGCCTGTAGGGAAGTCGCGTGCGACCTTTTTCCCTCGTCAAGGAGAGCAGCGAACTCCTGACGAGCGTCTTGTGGTAGGAGCTCCTTAAATTATCAAGATGCCGCCGCGCCCAGCAGCATGGTTCGTACGCGGAGTAGGGGGGGCGGCTGAGCAGAGCTGTGCTGGTTGAGGACCGCAGCAGCCATGCAGTGGCTCCTGCGGTTCCCATAGACCTGGCGGCAAGCAGGTCCATACGTCTCGCCTCCTTAGACTTGGGGGCCGGAGCTTGGTTGTCCATGGCGTTCCCTCTCATTATTCACAGATTGAAACGACGAGGAACTACCGCGGGCCGCGCTGGACATGCATGGACCACGAAGGTATCATAGCCCTTCGAAGGGACCATGTATTCTGCGCTCCACCTCCCCACCCGAGCAGCGGGGTTGGAAACGAAGCCGGTGACTGCCAGATGGTGGTGGCATTGGCTGTGATGGTCCTTATGAAGGCAGGGCGAACCGGGTGGGCGCATTCCGCCGCGAGTAATGCTCATACGACCGGTCCTCGATCTTGTGAGACCTCCCAGCCTGGATGTTCATGTTTTTGCGCCACCACGCCTGAGAGAGATGCCTGGTGTGCCTGAGGTCAGTGGGGCGGGACGTTGGTGGACTGTGTTCTCCGCCACCGCATCATCTGAAGGAGGACGAGGAGGCGAGGACTCGAAGGAAGAGGTTCTGAGTTGGCGGCTCTGACTGGAGCACTGCTTCTGACTCCTGCGGTGCTTCTGACTCCTGCGGTAGTTCAGCATCCGGAGGATGGGACGGCTGCTCTTCCGTAGGGGATGGAGGAGGGCGTGACGAAGTAGCCTCCAGAACCCTGTGCTCTGAGGCCGACGATCGGGGGGGAGGGGGGGGAAGATTTGCTGAGGGCCCTGGGCTTGATGATACGCCCAGGGGGTCCAGAAGCCCCACTGTTGTGGACCATGCTCCTGCTGACTCTCGGAAAAGAGAGCGGCAGGTGCTTCAGCCTCCAGGTACGCACTGTCCGCCCGCGAAGAGACAGAGCCTTGGCGAGAGGGCCATGGTGGAGCCGAGTGGGAGTGGTACGGGTCCCACGTTGCAGATGGCGAAGAGCTCCTCGGTGCCAGAGATCGGTGCCGTGAGCCATACCAGCGCCGTGATCGAGACCGGGACCTACCACCAGCTCGGTGCCGGGAGGTCAACCGGGATCTGGACTGTTGATGGCGGGAACGGCTCCTCGAGTCCCGGTAACGGTGGCTGGATCCGGAACAGTGCCGGGAGTATCGGGACCGGCGCGAAGACGACCTGCGCCGCAAGTATGACCTGTGCCGCCTTGGAGAGCGGTGCCGGGACTCCGAGCAGCGCCGTGAGTGAGACCTCCCTCTGGATCGAGATCGGTGCCGGGATCTTGACCGGTGCCAAGCCGGAGAATCCGGGGACAGTGCTCGCTTCGGTGTAGGCTTGCCCTTCGATTGTAAAACCCGCACCGGCGGTCCCGGGGGCTGGGGCAGCCCAGGCTCCGTCAAGGCGATGAGGTCCCTGGCCGATGAGAAGATCTCGGGCGTGGATGGGACCATCAGCTCTACCCCAGATCTTGGCGGGGAGCTAAGAGGGATCGGACTCGACGGACCCGCCGGGCCCGGAGTCGACGAAGTTCCTGGCATGGCCAACACGGCTGGCTTCGGCACCTGGTGCTCCTTTCAGGGCTGTTTAGCCGGGGTAGAGGACGTCGAGGGCCTCTTCCCGCGAGCCGGTGCCGGAGAAAGGCGGTGCTGTGGCGTTTTCGCGGCAGGGTTAAGTGCTGCTTCCATCAGGAGCGTCTTGAGGCGCTGATCTCGCTCCTTCTTGGTCCTCGGTCTAAACGCCTTGCAGATGCGGCCCTTCTCATATATATGCGATTCCCCCAGGCACTTTAAGCAGGCGTCCTGGGGATCGCTGATGGGCATCGGCTTTTTACAGGCCGAGCACGGTTTGAACCCCGGCGAACCAGGCATGAGCCCGGTGCCGGATGTGGGAGAGGGCTAGCGCCCCGAACCTGCTAACTATATACAACTATAAACTACACTATACTATACTAGGTAAACTATAATTAAACTAACACTAGAACTAGAACAATAAACGAAGAGAAGCTAGGGACGTGGAGGTCAGCTATGCTGCGCTCCACAGTTCCAACGACCGACACGGCGGTAAGAAGGAACTGAGGAGCGGGCGGGCCGGCAGGGGTATATATTACCCGCCATGGCGGCGCCACTCTAGGGGGCGACCTGCCGGCCCGTTGGAGTTACTAGGGTAAAAGTCTTCCGATGAACGTGCACGCGCAGCGCGTACACCTACTGGAATGGATATGAGCAATCACTCGAAGAAGAACTATAAGCAATTATACAGCTTAATATTTTCAAATTCTCTATTAACTGTACATTTTTATTATGTTAGAAAATGGTAAATGATATGTTGTTTCTTTACTAGATAATTAACTTTTTGCTCATAATTTGTATTTTGATGGTAACTGGAATTCAACTGAACACATAAAACAGCATATACAATTTATTTTATTAAACAGACAACCTTAAATGTTTTGATAAGAGAAGTGTGTGCGTCCAAAATAGATTGCACATTTACAACTAAATGATTTACTAAATAGAGGGATTAACTGTAGCTAGTGAATTAAGCTAATTATTTCAGGTCAGCCTGGGAAAATGTTCAAACATGCCTAAGTGAAAAAAACTGGAACATAAGTTCCTAGTCTCAAGAAAATCGAAGTCCCCTAAATTACTTAAGCTTTATAAATATGGCACAGTAGGTCAGCCAGACTTCAACAGTTAGATTCCTGCCCTCCCCCAATTCTTTTTTATATAGAAAAGCAGGCTTTAACTCACAGCTTTTGAAAGAGGGTCATGGATTCAGCATATTTACTTTTTATTTAAATGTTTTAAGAGATTATAAACAGTTAAGTCCTTAACATAATTTGTATTAAATTCAGATTTCATTTCAAACAGGCTTATTTTTTTAAAAAAAAAAAAAAATTTAAACAACAAAATAAGTCCAATTTAAATTTTAAAAATTGCATTTTAAATTTTTTTTAATTATTGATTTTTATCCACCAGATCTGAAGGATTAAACAACCAATTCCTGGAATTGATCTGTTAAATTGGGAATGAGCAGCCAGATGGATTCAAGGGCCTAAGAACAGCTAGATGTACATGAACTTCATATGTCATCCTGGATGGCAGACTGTGTTGAGCAGAATCATGCTAAGCCATCCCCCCAGAGCTGTTCAACCTTGGATTCAATTCCCCTGGCAAAGTAAGCTGGAACATCAACTTAGAAACAATGAGTGCAGACCGCAGGTCTATTGAGTTCAAGGTATTTTCCTTCCTTGGAGTTAAGGTAAAATCATGAAATGACCCTCTTCCGTACCATGATACTGAATACATTTAGTGTCTGGACCATCCTTAAAGTTAACATTTTCAGCAACTTATATCTTGACACCAACTGGCTTCTGGTACAACTGGCCCCTTCATTCCAAGCTCTGGTCACAGGCAGAGTTCCCATATCACCAACTCTATATTCAGCCAACTCCTCCTGCCCTGGGACATTGGCTTGGTCATCATTTTACTTGGCTTTGAATAGACAGGCTTTGCTTGTTTCTCCTTTTCATATGTCAGGTTCAGTTCTGGGACCAGAGATGTGTAACAGACCTCACTCAAAACACATATGAGATATAACTTGAGACCCACCACTCCAAAAGTCCTCATATTTACCTCAGTCCAGATGCTGCTGCTTTTCCTTTAGTATGTGCATCTTTGAACTATCTGAGTTCATGAGTTCTTCTGGGGATGATTTCACTTTCTATGTGACAGCAGAACCCTGGCCTAATTGAGTGACATGAGCACCACTGCCTGGGTTCCTTAAACTAAATGTCATTTTCCCAGAAAGGCATGAAAGACTACTACTAGATCTCAATCTTCAAGGACTCCTACCCCATTTACAAATAAAGCACTCACTGTAACAAAAAAAAGTCGTTGATTTCAAAACAGGGAAGTCTTGAAAAGATGCAATGTATACATCAATATTTTTGCAAGCCCTGTATTAGACATATTTCAATACAGTACTTTATTATATACAGCTTCTTCCCTTTCCCACCCCTTCACAAATGCTTTACTCACCAAAAGGACGTTTCACCAAGTCCAGACAGGAGAGATGGTATGCCTTAGTACAAGATTTCCTGTCACACAATACAAGTTGACCTCCATCCCCACAACGGAAACAGTCATCTTCAGACTCTTTCTTTCCCTCACTTTTTGTTTTACGTCTCCGAGTTCTTTTTTTGGTCTTTTTGCCTTTCTCCTCTGAAGAATTAGTGGAAGAATTCTAAAGAAGGAAATTACAAGTTTTTAGATCCCAATTTTGAAAAAGAAAAAAAAATGCTCCATAACGCAGAAAAACATTTTTAAAAAGTTAAACAAATATGGTCACTTTATCTCTAAAAAATTAAGTTGCAGTACTAGAAAGGGCCAGAGAAGGGAAAGAAGGATGACTGCAGCATGCACGGCTTCATGCTAGAAGAGGAGATTAAGGCAGCTTGGGCTCCCAGTTCCCATATGTTGGCATTAACTGACTTCCTCATGGGCAGTCACAGCAGGGAGGCCAAGGCTTGATTCACTACAGGGCACTGGAATACCCTCTTATCCCCAGATGATATCCTTGCAAAGTCAAAACGGAGACAACACATTAGCAGGATACTGTGAAGAAGCCTGCCCTACTGCCACCCATGTGTGCATGTTTGGTGGATAGAGGACTTCAGTCTCTGGGGCTGTCAAATTTTTCTAACAGTACCAAAAGAATACATAGAAAAAATATTGGAACTATATTTTAGAAAAGCAGAAGAGTGGCAGCATATAAAATAAATGATATCAAGAAACTACAAAATCCTTTCCAAATAATAAAATCAAGAGGAGCACTCAATATTAAAAAGGCAAGAAAAATAAAATAGATTTAAAATATTCTAAACTTTCTTATATATTTGATGCAATAGCCTAGAAACCTAGCCCGTGAGTTTGCCAACTAATTGAATGTTGCATAAAAATATTTTTAAACAGTCACTTGAATTAAGAACATCTGCAGTTATGCTAGCTATAAAAAAAATGTAACAGCCTCAGATTTTAAAGCAAAAATGGTCAATTTTATAATCTGATCTGCTAAATCTAGGTCATGGAACCTCATCCATTAATTCCTGCATCAAGTCCATTAGCATCTGGTTGAGTTAGGACATATCTTTTAAAAAGACATCCAATCTAGATCTAAAGACTTCAAAGGATAGAAATCCACCATATTCCAAGATGTGTCTTTCCAGTGGTTTATTATTAATCAGTTAAAAATTTGTGCCTTATTTTCAGTCTGAAGGTATGTAGCTTCAATTTCTAGCCACTGAATCTTGTTATGCCTTTAACTTAAAGACTCCTCTACTATTAGAAATCGCCTCCACTCAGACTATGATCAAGTCACCTATAAATCTTCTCTTTGATAAACTAAATAGACCAAGCTTATTTTAGTCTCTCACTGTAGAGTAGGTTTTCCAGACTTCAAATCATTCTTATAGTTCTTTCCTGATACTCTTCCAGTTTTTCAAAATGTTTTGGAAGAGATGACATCAGAAATTGACACATTATTCCATAGTCTCACTGATGCTGTACATAGAGGTAATACTGCATCTCTATTGGATATTCCCCAGATTATACATCCAAGGATCAAATTTGTTGTCAGTCACAACACCACAGTGAGAGCCCACGTTCAGATGGTTATCTCCCATGAGTGACTTACCATATATACTCGTTCATAAGCCGAATTTTTTTTTAGTAAAAAAGGGAAGCACTAGAGAAGGGGGTCAGCTTATGCACGAGTATAGAGAGGGAAAGGTGGGACACAGTCCCTCCCCCCAACAGAGGGAGCAAGATGGGACACAGTCCCTCCCCGCAACAGAGGGAGGGAGGAGAGGCAGCACATCCAGCAGAGCCAGTAGGGAAGAGGCAGGGCCAGAGTCTCTCCACTTCTGGCCACGCTTCTCTCCCCCCAGCCTCAGAAGCAGCTGCAGCTCCAGGGCAGCCACTTGCCCCCCCCCCAAGCACGCTGCAGCCGTGCCGCCCGTCCCAGCCCACTGGAACATGCTGTGGCCATGCCGCCTGATCTGGCCTGCTGGAGCAGGCTGCAGCTGCGCTGCCCAGCCTGCCAGAGCAGCTCCAGCCAGGTCAGAGACATCCTCCCCTGGCCCTCCCCAGATAAAGTGGAAAGGGATGGGATGGCAAGAGTGTGGAGGTCCCGGGTTAGGGTTGGGGTCATGTGGGGGGGGTGGTCACAGGGCTTACTCCCTGACTCCCAGCTTCTCTCCCCCCTCAAAAAATTTCTCCATCAGTTGCTGTCCCAGCCTGTCAGGGCAAGCAGCTGGCGCATTGGGATACTTTGTGCCTGCAGATGCTTGAGGTAAACAAACCATCTCGGCCCCCCAGCAGTTTATCCTGATGGCCCAGGAGCCAAAGTTTGCTGACCCCAGAATTATAGGGTCGGTATATGAACGGTTTATAAAAAATTTCCATTTTTACTTATCCATCTTGGGCTAGGTTGGCTTATAAATGAACCGGTTTATGATCAAGTACATACGGTACATATTTTGATCCTGGCTGTACATATAACCTTGCATTTGGCTGCATTAAGACACGTTCAAATAAGCCCACCTTACCAAGCAAGCCAGAAAGCTTGCTAAAACTGACCTGTGATGTTTAATTTCTGCAGGGTTCTGTGTATGAGCTGATCACAAGGCTGGAGTGAAAAAACCCTTCTAAAAAGGTATAATTTGGGGCATTGTGGAGGTTTTACATCCTCCCTCTTAAGCGTCTAGCATTGAGTAGTATCAAGGACCAAATATTAGACAATAGCCTCTCCATAGTTAAGGTTGAAACTTTCTTTCCTTTAGGAGCTTGATTTTCCCCTTCCTCTGCCATTTCCCCAAAAAAACGCAGGTTATTTTCACTTCATTTTTGCATGTGGCCTGTGCCCAGATTACAATTTTTGACTAAATTTGAGGTGATTAAGAGGCCATTCCTGTATATAGTACAGGAAAAACACAGATGTCAGTTATATTTCAAATACTTCAAAACTGCTTGTTTCAAAAGGTTCATATGGGCTTTAATCGAAAGAACTTTGAGAAATCTAACGTACAAAATTATAATTTTTCAGAGGAGGAAGTACTGGTAAACTATAATGTCAGAATGACCTGTTGGGCTATGGTGGACTTTAAAAAGGTGCCAAGCAACTATTAGAGACCTAAGCTTTCATTTTAAGAAAGAAAGTCTATTGTTTTTGCTTTATGAAGATAAATTTCAAAATGTGAACTGATGTGGGCAACGTGTTAGAGTGTTTTTAAAAAAAAGAAAAAACAAAGTCACAATCTTCTTTTTCCCTCGCTCACTGTGCTCTTGCCAATTCCTCAATCATCAGTAGCCTGAACTCTTAGCTCAATTTCTGACTGCTTCTAAAATACTTTCCTTTCTGCCACACTCTAAAGGAGACATGCAACAATGGAAGGCTATTCACTGTGTCTCCTACTATCTATGTTTTCCACTTGATTTCAGGATCTAATGATAGCTGGTCTACCAATGCCTCTCCCCTAACAGCTGAGCCAACTCAGCTTTTCCCACTTCTACATAGAGAAGTGGTTCCCATTAACAAGCTGTGAACCCCCTTTCAATAAAATGTCAAGTCTTGCAAACCCCTACCTAAAATGAATATTTCCAGAGATAATCTCCTTTAACTGAGTATAAATTAAAAAAGCATTGATCTTGGAAATATAAAATTTGTTTTTATTACATGCTTATTACACACTATTAACTATTATTTATCATTACAGTATTTTTATTACATTACGAAAACGGCAACACTCTTCCAAGATCTCACTTTCACAGCCTGTATCACTTTGAATAAGCCTGTTATAAGACAAGGTTCCTATGTTTCATCAGGCAGTATCAGATGTGAAACAGCATGAAGGTATTTAAGAAGCCAACTCAAAGAGTTCCTCCTACACAAGCATTCAGGTCTTGAGCAGTCCAGGCAAACAACGCACGTTACAACAAAGCTTAAACTTGTTTTTAAAATTATTATGAAGAACAATACTAGTTGCCTACTTAATTTTAAAAACAGTAAATATCATCCACCTCCCTTTCCATTTCTTATAAGAAATCTTGAAGTTTAAATTTCCTCAATGTGATAGAGATGCTTGCTTTGATCTGCTTAGCTCTTGGAAGTCCAGGGGCTTTGGGCTGCTGGCCCCGTGGAGCCTGGTGTCCCTAGAGACACCTCTGTCCACCATTAGGGATTTTTCCCCCTGAAAACTCCCTGTAACAAATTGCAACCCCCCAGGGGCTCATGAACCCCAGTTTGGGAACCACTGCCATAGAGAGCCATCAACTTTTACCAAGGGGATGTCTCCTGATAAAATTCCAGGGTGCATAGAAAGTTTTGAGGAAACTCCCTCAGGAAATCAGTCTTTGTGCCACATTTTTTAGGATGTGTGTGGAGAAAGAGATCACAGAGGGAGCGATTCTCTTATCCAACAGCAAAATCTTTTAGTCTTTTCCTGTCTTCAGCACCCAACAAAGGGGAGGCAAGCAGCAGCAGAAAACTCACCAGTCTCACTAGATGGCAACATAATGTTTACACCTTCCCATGAAGGAAGTGGACAGCATAATGTGTGTACATGTACACGCATACACCCCCTCAGAAAGCGGAAGGGATATATGGTACCATTTCCTTCCACAGCACTTGCTACGGATCTCAGGAATAGACATCTTATAGTTTTTAGAGGATGTTACTTTATCTGGTAAAGTTTTCATACAATATGACCCCCCTCCAACTGCCACATACTCAAACATACATAATCCCACATATATTTTTGAATACTTATAATATTTTAACTTAATTTTAGTTTTGAAGAATACTACTTTTAAATTCAGACTACACTTTACATACCTTTGGTCTATCCCCAAGAAATCCACTGCAGTTTGGGGCACCACATTTACAGACAGTTTTTTCATTGCCCAGACAGTCAAGGTTGTAGTTAAAAGTCAGCTCTGTCCCTGAACAAAAGATAAGAGACTGTTTATCATTTCCCTTTAATAAATGTGAAATACAGGATAACAAAATACATCAACAGTTAATCCACAAGTAAATGTTCCACTCTGCTTCTCCCCTTTAATGTCTGGCCTCTGATCATCTATCTTATTTTTTCCTTTGTATAGTTCACAAACATTGAGCATGACTAGGTAGATGTCCAGTACAGACTTCTAATATTTATCCTATTCAATGATACGTTTTATATAAATTGATTTGAAACCATCTAGGTGTGCACACAGGTGGCCTATGTAAACATGTTTTTATTACTGTTTGCTACATTCTCCCTTCCCCACTGATTGTTACACCCACATGCTAAATCTTGTCTCAGAGAACGAAATTCTATTTAAGACAAGGACCATCTTTTGCTATATATTGGTAAAAGAGCACATCACAGTGGGACCCCAACACTAAATGGGGCCTGTAGGAGCTACCATGACACACATAAGCAATAATAATAGAAAGCAGCATTTTCTAGGGTTGTCTAAGGCTCAGTAATAAGGATGAGCTTATGAAAGAAAATGCATGAATCCACATTCTCTTCTCTAAGAAGAGAAAACAAACTGAGCTCTCCAAAGAACACTTTGCTGAATTTAATCAGTTAAATCAAACCATAACTGTCTCACATCAAGTCTCACTTGACAGAAATTCAAAGATTTATGTAGCAGTAGGTTTAAACTTCATGTATTAAAACACAAACATACAAACCTGCAGGAATATCACACACAGCGAACAGGCCTACACGAGTGTCTCCATTCACTGTCCATTTTAGAGTCTCACAATTTGGTTGGCAGCTGTGATTCATAAAACGAGAATAGTTTCCTTTGGGGCCAGCATCAATAATACGGTCCTGGAAATCAGAAGAGTAATAAAATGAAATTTTATTCATCAGAAGAAAATTACATAAGTTATTTTAAAGTGTCATGTAATTTTTGAAGGATATGAATGCTCTTTTCAGCCAAAAGCATGCAAACATGTCAACTTTACATGTTGTATTGAAAACTGTTGTGTCTCTCAAACTGGGATGAGACACCCCCAAAGCAATACTCATGATCTTGCTCACATTTTCCAACATCTATCACAGTCACATGGCAGGATAGGTTTGCTTATGAGCATGCTGGTTTAGACAGGCAAAAGCTTCAAAAAATAAAAACCAAATTAATCAATTTACTTTTAACTCTGTGTTTGAAACACTTATGTTTTGAAAATGCTGTATTAAATGATATTTGCCAATTCGCCATTTGTTTGCAGGCATTACAAGTTCCTCACAGAGTTTTTAAAAAAAATTATCCTTGTCCAAGCCAAAAAAAGTGTTTAGTAAATTGTCTTTAAGCAACTGCATCCCTACACTCCGTGCTCTTTTAATTTCCACAGCCCCAAAGACACCACATACAATAAAAAATGAAATAATGAAAGTAGTCTAAAATAGTTTTGAAAATATGACTCCTTGAAGAGCTGTTTAAGAATCCTCTATGATTAAGTAAGTCTTTTGGCATTCTGTGAGATCAGAACCAACAAAAACCTATGCAAAAATCACAGTACCATTATATCTTTAAGGTAGAAACGCCGGTTACTCACCATTGTAACTGTTGTTCTTCGAGATGTATTGCTCATATCCATTCCAATTAGGTGTGCAGGCGCCGCGTGCACGTTCGTTGGAAGATTTTTACCCTAGCAACACCCGGCGGGTCGGCTGGGCGCCCCCTGGCGTGGCGCCGCTATGGCACCGAATATATACCCCTGCGGACCCGTCCGCTCCTCAGTTCCTTCTTGCCAGCTACTCCGACAGTGGGGAAGGAGGGCGGGTTTTGGAATGGATATGAGCAACACATCTCGAAGATCAACAGTTACAACGGTGAGTAACTTTCTTTTCTTCTTTTAGTGCTTGCTCATATCCATTCCAATTAGGTGAATCCCAAGCCTTACCTAGGCGGTGGGGTCGGAGTGAGAAACTGCAGAGTGCAAGACTGCCAAGCCAAAGGCTGCATCGTCTCTGGATTGTTCTACCAGGGCGTAATGGGAAGTAAAGGTGTGCACCGAAGACCGTGTAGCTGCTAGACATATCTCCTGAATAGGCACTTGAGTTAAGAAGGCGGCCGACGAGGCCTGGGCCCTGGTTGAATGTGCGGTAACATGGCCCGGAGAGGCGTGAGCTAAATCGTAGCAAGCCCAGATGCATGCCATTACCCAGGACGAAATCCTCTGGGAAGAGACGGACTGGCCTTTCATCCGGTCCGCCACCTCAACAAAGAGTTGGGGCATTTTACGGAAGGTCCTCGTACGGTCAATATAGAAGGCGAGCGCCCTGCGGATGTCCAGCGAATGCAACTGTTGCTCCTTACGTGATGTATGGGGCTTCGTAAAGAAGACCGGGAGAAATATGTCCTGGTTGAGATGAAAGGTCGAGACTACTTTGGGGAGGAATTCCGGATGTGGGTGTAGCTGCACCTTGTCCTTGCGGAATATCGTGTATGGTGGATCCACCATCAGAGTCCGAAGTTCAGAGACTCTCCTAGCCGATGTAATGGCTACAAGGAATGCAGTTTTCCACAGTAAGTATAGGAGTGAGCAGTGGAGTCCAGAACGGCTCCAATGAATTCTATTCTTTGAGTGGGCACTAGAGTGGACTTGTCTATATTAATCATCAGGCCCAATCGCTCGAATAGGTCCGTGATGACGGCAACATGCCTGGAGACCTGCACTTCGGAGGTCCCGCGAATAAGCCAGTCGTCGAGGTAAGGAAAGACGTGTATGTGCCGACGACGGAGGAAGGCGGCCACTACAGCCATACAATTTGTGAACATGTGTGGGGTGGTGGAGAGGCCGAACGGAAGGACCGTAAATTGGAAGTGTTGATGATGCACCATAAACCTTAGGTACTGTCTGTGCGGAGGGTAAATGGAGATGTGAAAGTATGCATCTTTCATGTCGAGAGCAGCGTACCAGTCTCCGGGATCCAGGGATAGGATGATGGTCCCCAGGGACACCGTGTGGAACTTCAACTTCTTCAGGAAGACGTTGAGACCGCATAGGTCCAGGATGGGTCAGAGACCTCCTTTTGTCTTGGGGATTAGGAAATATCGGGAGTAAAATCCCTTGCCCCTGAACTCCTCCGGTACCTCCTCTATAGCTCTGATTGAGAGGAGCGTATGAATCTCCTGCCAGAGGAGTTGCTCATGAGAGGGGTCCCTGAAGAGGGACAGGGAGGGTGGATGGGAGGGGGGAGGCTAAATAAATTGGAGGTGGTATCCAAATTCCACCGTGCGTAGGACACAACGGTCTGAAGTTAATTGGGCCCACGCAGGGAGGAAGGAGGAAAGGCGGTTGGAGAACTGTAGAGGATCCTGGGAAAGGACTGGTGCTCTGCTCTTGGGCACACCTTCAAAAGTTTGGCTTTGGTCCCACTGATGGTTTGGCGGGACCATTATTTTGGCCCCCTTGAGAACCCGATTGCCGTCTGCTGTTCCCGCGACCACCCCTCCTACTAAAGTCTTGTCGAGGCCTGGAAGGGGGATAAGGGCACTGAGGCTGGGTCCGGAAGGACCCGCGTTGGGACTGCAGAGTATGCATTCGGAGGGAACGCATGATAACGCGATTGTCTTTGAGACTCTGAAGTCTGGGGTCCGTTTTCTCCGAGAAAAGGCCCTGGCCCTCAAACGGAAGGTCCTGAATAGTATGTTGCAGTTCAGGGGGTAGACACGAGACTTGCAACCACGATATTCTCCGCATTGTAATCCCCGAAGCCACGGTTCTGGCCGCCAAATCAGCAGCGTTGAGGGAGGCCTGCAGGGAAGTCCGTGCTACTTTCTTCCCTTCCTCCAGAAGGGCTTGGAATTCCGGATGGGAGTCCTGTGGGATCAGTTCAGTGAACTTACCCACCGACTGCCAGGTGTTATAATTATACCTGCTGAGCAGGGCCTGTTGGTTAGCCACATGCATTTGAAGGCCCCCGGCGGAGTAGATCTTATGCCCCAATAGATCCATCTGTCTAGCCTCCCGCGATTTTGGGGCAGGGGCTTGTTGGCCATGGCGCTCTCTCTCATTCACAGATTGCACGACAAGAGAGCATGGAGGAGGATGGGTATATAGATATTCGTACCCTTTGGAGGGTACCATGTATTTCCTTTCCACGCCTCTGGCCGTAGGAGGGATAGATGCCGGAGACTGCCAAATAGTGTCTGCTTTGGCTTGGATAGATCGGATGAATGGCAGAGCCACGCGAGTTGGGGCATCTGCTGATAATAAGTCTATGACCGGGTCTTCCACTTACGGGACCTCCTCCACCTGCAGGTTGATATTTAAAGCAACTCACCGGAGAAGGCCTTGGTGGGCTCGGAGGTCAATCGGGGGCGGGACCGATGGTGTTGTACCGACTACTGCCTCGTCTGGTGAAGAGGACGATGACAGACCTGGCACGACTGGCTTGTGCAGTGGTTCCTGTTCCAGAGGAGCATCAGGGTCCGGGAGGACCTGAGGGTCCTGCGCCACAGCCGAAACGTCTGTACCCGCTGGAAGAGGGCGGCTAACAGTGGCCTCCGGTGCACGATGCTCCGACGGGGCGGAACAAGATGTAACTGTGGGTTCGCCCTGGGCCTGGTGATATGCCCAAGGCGTCCAGAAGGACCACTCAGGCGCTTGTTCTGTGCTCTGGGCCTCCTGGAGGACACGGCTCTGTGGGTCCGGATCCCCATACACAGCTCTATCAGCGCGTGAAGACTCTGATAGGTGCCGCGATGGCCATGGCGGAGCAGAGAGTCCATGAGGAGGAGCCCTGTGCGCAGGGTACCATACGTCGTGCCGCACTGGAGAGCGGTACCGGGAGTCGTACCGGTGCCGAGAGGGAGACCGGGACCTGCGACCAGTGCGGTGCTGGGAGGTCGACCAGGATCGAGAAGCTCGATGGTGAGAGCGGCTACGATGGGAATGGTCCCAGGAGCTGGACCACCGTGTGGAGTACCAGTCCGGAGATCGAGATCTTGAACGGTGCCGCGAGTATGACCGGTACCGAGAAGGGGATCGGTACAGGGACGGCGAGCAGCGCCTGGATCTGGACCGGCGGTGAGATCGGGAACGCTGGTGAGATCTCGATCTCGAACGGTGCCTGCCTGCGGCCTCGATGGAAGGTGGCCTGACCAGGGCAGGTTTCCCGTTGACGGGACAACCCGCACCGGTTGTGCTGGGGGTTGAGACAGGGTGGGCTCCATTAGAGCAATAAGTTCCCTCGCTGTCGAAAAGCTCTCTGGCATAGTGGGAACGAGAAGCTCAACCGAGGCTCGTGCCGGGGAGCTGTCGCGCACCAGACTTGACGGCTCTTGCATGGCCGGAATCAACGTTGCCGAGACCGCCGGTGCCACGGCAGTTGTTGGTGCCGGGCGACTTGGCTGTGGTTGATGCTCAGACCGTGGTGTAAGCATTAGAGCCGCAGGAGCCTTAACCTTCTTGGCACGTGGGGAGAGGGAGCAGTGCCGGGCTGTCTTCTGTGCCAGAGATAGCTGGTGCCGGGGCGTCTTGACGGTGTTGGCGCTCTCTGGTGCCGACGAAGCACTTCTCCCCGGTGTGTACTGCATGGCACTCGGTGCCGAAGCTGGAGGAGTGAGGGCCGCCTCCATTAGGAGCTGCTTGAGACGAGAGTCTCGCTCCTTTTTTGTCCGCGGCTTAAACGATTTACAAATCTGGCACTTGTCAGTGAGATGGGATTCCCCCAGGCACTTCAGGCAGCAGTCGTGGGGGTCTCCTGTTGGCATCGGCCGGCAGCAGGCCGAGCCCGGTTTGAAGCCCGGTGAACCAGGCATGGGCCCGGGCACTGGGAGAGGGGAAGGGGCTAATCCCCAACCCTCTAAAGTGTATACACTAACTACATTAATAAAAGCTAATAAGGTATAAACTACAACTATAACTATAAAACTATATACACAATAAGTACAAGAACGGGTGAAGAGCTAGGGAAGTGGAGATCAGCTAAGCCGCGCTCCACTGTTCCAGTGACCGACACGGGCGGTAAGAAGGAACTGAGGAGTGGACGGGTCGGCAGCGGTATATATTCGGTGCCATAGCGGCGCCACGCCAGGGGGCGCCCAGCCGACCCACCGGGTGTTGCTAGAGTAAAAATCTTCCGACAAACGTGCACACGGAGCGCGCACACCTAATTGGAATGGATATGAACAAGCACTCGAAGAACGATAGTTTAAGACATGAATAATAAATTCAGAGTTCTTAATTTTTTTGAAGGAGGGGGAGCAGATGAAGATTTTATGTTGCTGTCTTATATATAAAGGGAAGTGTAACAACCTTTATGTATGCAATAACAAAATCTCTTCTGGCCAGAGGTACAGAATCACTTTACCTGTAAGAGGTTAAGAATCTCAAATAACCCGGTTGGCACCTGATCAAAAGGACCAATAAGGAAAGAAGATACTTTCAATGGGAGGAGGGGAGGAAGAGGGAGAGAGGTTTTTTGTGTGCTCTTTGTTTGTTCCCTCTGTGGATGGGGAGAGAGACCAGGGCAGGAAAAAATATCTCCTAAAAACATACCTGAAATGAGCATCTAAGATTACAAAAATTGTAAGTAAGGCAAGGAAATGTGTTAGATTACCTTTGGTTTTAGCTTGTGAATTTTCTCTATGCTAAGAGTGAGTTTTCTTCCTGTTTTTGTAACTTCGAAGCTAAGCCTAGAGGGGAATCCTCTGTGTTTTAAATCTTTTTATTACCCTGTAAAGTTACCCTCCATCCTGATGTCGCAGAGATGATTCTTTCACTTTTTTCTTTATAACAAAGTTATTCTTTTAAGAACCTGATTGATTTTCAGTGTCCTAGAAACCAAAGGGTTTGGTTTGTGCTCACACTATAACCAACTGGTTAGTATATTATTCTCAAGCCTACCCAGGAAAGGGGGTAAACGGGCTTAGGGGGATACTTTGGGGAAATAGAGACTTCAAGTGGTCCGTTTCCTGAATTTTTGTCTGAATCACTTGGTGGTGGCAGCAATACTGTCCAAGGACAAAGAAAAGATGTGTGCCTTGGGGAAGTTTTTAACCTAAGCTGGTAGAAATAAGGTTAGGGGGTCTTTCATGCAAGTGCCCACATCTGTACCCCAAAGTTCAGAGCGGGGAGGGAACCCTGAAAGTTGTACTTTACTGAGTTGGGAGGCAAAATCACGTACTAATTTGCTGCATTCTGGTGTTATTTCAAAAGCAACATAACAGAAAAGAAAGTACTTAAATGACTTTATTAAAACTTCATCCTTGTAATTTAGGGCCAGTTTATACTGCGTGTGTGTAATTATTTTGACTATGTGTGTGTAAATCTAGTAACTTAGTCAGCAAATGGCTAGTTACAGGCTTGACTGGTCATTTGCATACAGTTATCACATCTGCATGCATGCACATTTTGGGCACGCAAATGTATGGATATTTTTGAAAAACTGACCCTAACAACCTCAGGCTGTTGGCTATATCAAGGGTCAATTACAAATTTCCAGTATTGATATTTAAAACTATGTAATGGTGTGTTAGTTTTTTACCCCTTTATTGAATCAAGTAACTGGATAGTTATAGCTTAATCTTCATTAGGTGATGAGCTACTTCTTTGATGGTAACTAAAACCTACAGGACAAAGTAAGAGCGTCTGCAGAGACACAGCAAACTGTACTAGGTATAGTGAAGATGACTGGAATTGAGCAATATGCAGACAGTACTTCTAGGAAAGAGCTTCTACAAAAGAGCATGCTGTTCTTGGGTGTCTTTCTGCAGATCCCTGCTTCAAACAAACAAACAAACTGGCTGAAAACTCAGATTAGAAGACCAAAAAATCTGACCTACCCTGCCAGTTAAAATTCCTCCCTCTCCCTTCAAGAAACCTGTTATAGTAAGACTGAATTAAAAATGTATCTAACAAATGGATACATTTTCCTCTATGCCTTTATCTTTGCTGTGCTTTGCTGCAGGCAACAAAGTGCAAATGACAAATCTTCTATAGACGTTTCCAGAAATGCTTATCACCTCATTTCTAAGTGTTGAATAAAGCAAACATCCACAGAATGAAAAGAATTTTGAGTGTACGAGACAACAAATCAAAGAATAATTGATAGGTCAAGCCTTCTGGCCTAGTATCTTCCATACTGTTTTTCTTAGGAAAGGAAATCAAAAGGGTATTAAAATTATAATTACATTCAAATAAGAAAAACTGTAGAATACTGTACCTTATCAATAGTGAGCATATAGAAGTGAGTGATGTCATTTTCATGTGCATATTTGATTCTTGCCCTACACTCCTCTTCATCGATTAGTTCACCAACATATTCATTCACAAACTCTCCCTGAAGGATAGAAGAATGTCACTAGTAAAGAACACACCAAGCCCACCAACAATGTCACAAGCTACCAGTGCTTCATTAGAATGGAATAAAGAGTTCTCATTTTACTTTGATGTTCACTATTGAGCAAATAAATTCCTTTCAGAGACAAAGATTCGTACGTTTTTCTTTTGGTGCAACATAAAATGTCCCCCAAAACAATTATGGAATATTAATTCCTGTTATCAGGAACTGAGAAGTGTCACGATTCCTACCTTTTTTATGTCCCTCTTAGCGACCAGACCCCACCCTTTGCCATCGGTTTTGATGATCTTTGTCTCAGGGTAATGACGTTTGGTAAAGCACTGATTTTGGCAGCGTTCTCCAGCTGGACAAACTTGTGGATGACATTCATACATTAGCATCCGGTTTAGACATTCAGAATCAAAACCACAAGGGTTTTCATCTGAGGGTTTGCAGTTGCACTTGGGAATCTCAGAAATGTCAGCAGTATAAATCTGAACTTTACCACAAGGTTTGTTCACCTGAATAAAACAAAAATAGTTCAAATATTTTAAAACACTTGTCAGATTTTTTTTAAAAAAAATTTATAGGTTAATATATATTCAAGTATGAGAGAGTTTATCCAGTACAAGCTCTCCTCCCCATCTTACAACTCATTCCATGCACTCCATCACCAGTCTTGGACTTAGTCATCTCTCTGGTCCATCTCTAACTCTTCTCCCATTTCATCCTAGCTACTGACCTCTCTCACTCCCTCTCTTCCATTCCCTTACACTTTTATTCAAACATGCTCTTATACCCTCCTGACCCTATTTATTTATCCAAATTCTTCTCCATCTCTCCCTTCTCAAATGCCTCTGACCTCTTTGACCATGCTATCTAGGAACACCCTCATATAATCCAGATTTCACTCTTCACTCCATTGAAACTGTTTTTCTTCTTAGATAGCATCTCCATTTCTGGAGGTTTGCAACCAGGGTAGCACATTCTGTATTATCGTCTGCTAATGTCTTTGTGAATGAATAGTCCTTTTGATACACTCAGGGTACCACATCGTCCATCCAAGATCATCTTTTTCTACCTCATGTTTCCTCTGCCATCACAACATTCCCTTCCAGTGCCCATAAAACATACATCAACCTCTAAACATCCTAAAATGTGCTCTTTTAATAGTCTCTCTCTTTTCATAAGATCACTGACCAGCATTTGCTCAGTTCCAATCATCTCCAGTACTTTTTCACAGATTATGCAGTCTAGCCATGATATTTTCAGAATTATTCTACAACACCATAATTCAAAGGATTGTAGTTTTGAAAATTATCAATTGTTTGAATGCCCATGTTTCTCAGCTATGATTTAACACAGGTCAAATCTAAGTTTTTAAAAGAGATGGCATTTAGTCTTCAGACTTATGTCCCTTCTCATCAGATGTTTGTTCTTCCAGAATGTCTTACTGTTCTGGTGCTGACTTCAGTATCCATATTTTCATCTTTTGATATGATGATTCCTAAATTGGAATAATTTTTCACTTGCTGTACAGCTGTGTCATTCACTGAAAATTGTGCACATTTCCCCAGGATCCATAGTTTTTGTCTTGTCCACATTCAACTCTACACCATATTCATATATAATCTTCACTAACTTCATAAATCAGCCAAGAGCACTTTCATCTGCACAGCAAATGCTATTCACCCATTTTCGATTCATCTTAATATCATCTTGTGTTTCTTTGATTAATTTAATCAAACACTCACAATAAATGTTGTATAATGTCATTGACTTTATTCAACATTTTCTCCTCTTGAGCGCTAACATTTTTATTTTTTTTTATCTGACATTATAATCACCTTTGATTCCAGTATAATTGTTTTATTATTCGGTGTTCATATCCATCAATCCAACAGATCTTAATATGTTGAGCAATTTGTAATTGTAGATTCTGTCTGATGCTTTTTGTAAGTCAATAAAACACAATATACAATTTTCCTTATCAACTGATCTTTCTAATAAGAGCTTCAAGCTCATAATGGCGTTTATTGTATTGTCTCCTTATTTGACACTATTATTGTTCGCTTATTTCCTTTCCATTCTTTTCTTATATTTGGTCTTTAACAACTCACAAAAGTATTTTAGAAGCATGCAATGCTAGGCTGATTGTTCTGTAGTCTTTACAATCCACACTGTTGGTCTTTTTTGGGATTTGTACACAGTGAGATTGTAAAAAGTCTTCTGGCAATTCTCTTGTCACAAACATATTCTTCATTACCCCGACAGGAGTTCCAAGACTTTATCCCTTATGCTTTTAAAAATTCAGATGGTATTCCACTCTAACCTAGCACTTTTTCATTCAGAAGTCTTTTTATTTATGCCATGATTTCATCATTGGCAGGCTTACTTGATTCACATCTACAATTGAGGTTTTTCAGGCCTATCATCACTATAAAGTTCCTTGACATATTTTGCCATTTCTTGTTCTTGTCTTTAGGATCTGTCATTTTTGTCCTTAAAGATCGTATTGGTCACCTTTCTTTCTTCTGTCATTGTGTTACTTACCTTTATTGTTTTCATTAAGGTCATAAACTTGGTTACAAGGAGTGAGATAAAAGTACCTCTTTTCTCTGTGCATTTCCTTAATCCATCATTGCTCCTCAGAGATGATCATTCTCTCCCCAGGTTTCTGTGACTGTATATTCTTCTGCTTTTCTTCCTACTTTTCCATCCAATCTTTCAGTGTCTTCTATTCAATTACTAGTTAGCAACCCCAATTCTGTTTTCAGATGCCTACTTTAAACATTTCAGACCCTTTCAATTCTGTTTCTGAGCAAGCACAACTGCTCCCACAGCTTCCTAATTTACATGCTGATTTCCCTCAAATCTGCATCTCTTCAGTGACCTCTACCTGTGTTCAATCTTTTTCTAGATGTTCTGTTATCATCTCAAAATTTCGCATGATGAAAAAAGGCTTATTCCTCCTCCTAAGCTCTCTTCTCATTCCCTCCTCTTAATTGCAGGCACTGCCATCTTCCTCTCAGCTACTCAGGATTGTAACTTCAGTGTCAGACTCATCTTCCCCCACCTTCATGGCTCTTCTTAAATCCTGCATCTTTTTTCTCCTCTCCAAGATTTTGAAGTCAGCTCTTTTAAATTTATCACCAAGATCCTTCTCCAAGTCCTGATGGTTATCTCTTGCCTCAGCTGCAACCTTCTCCTTTGTGGTCTCCCCCATCTCACATTGCCCATCTACTCTAAACAAAACACTGCTGCTCACATCAACATTTCAATATTATTCTCCCCAAAGACAGATCAAATTATTTTTTTCATTCTCCAAAGATATCTGCCCACTGGTCCAAACATTGGACCTTCATCAAGTTTATAATGAACTGTGTCCAATTTAGACTAGATTTCCTAGGGCAGAGCACATATTAAGAGAAATTCATTTTTTAAAAGTCGTATTAAGTTCAACATCCATACATTTCAAAATAAATTCTGCAACTTAAAATTTGTCCACCTTTTTCTCCTTCCCAGCAGATTTTCTCAAACCTTACCTTTATGTGTTTGTATGGTGGAGGTTTACGTTCATTTTCTTGGGTTTCTTTGGCTTCTCGCTGAAGTTTTATTTCTCGAAATCGAGATTCAGCTTCTTGCAAGGCTAAAAAATAGTTATATCATCAGAACTTGTAGACAGACTATTATTTCCTGTAGCCCACCATGCCCCTCACCATTTTTTATTTAGTGAATCCCATAGTATCTTCTACCTCCCTTTCTAGATGCTTTAATCCCCTTCTATAGAAACAAATCTAAGTATCTGTATATAAACTCCTCTCTATAGGTAAGGATATTATAAGAATTGCTAAAATAGTAAGAAATAAAAAACAAATGCATTACTTCAGTGACATCCTGGGAATGCTATGTAGCAAGGTAAAACCTGAGTACTCTCTTGCTTCCTAAGCGGGGGATGGGGAGATGCTTCAGTAAGAATAGGGTTGTTTTGTCTCTTTATGCAGTCACAATGTACAATCCAATTTAAAAAAATAAAGATATCCATTCTGGAAGAGGCTCCATCCCAAGAAGAAGAAATAGTATGATTTTAAATCCAAAGTGGAATATGTTAGAGGTAAACAGCTGAGATCCTCAAGATCCAGTCTGGATTGATTTTGAGCCATTAGATCCATGAGAATTTTACATGATTAATCAGTGTATGATATCTGGGACAAGGAATTTATTGTAGTATTTGTAATATTATGGTTTAGCTTTGTGGTGCTAGCAGACATGCCACGGGACCAGGCCTCAATCAACACTTACAAATGCATAGCTGGAAACCAGTCTGGGTAATATTGTCAAAATAGATAACAGAGTAATAAGAATGTGTTTAGATTTTATGTTTGTAGGATGCAGCATATATTAGTTTCACTTATCTAGACCCAACGTTATAGAGCAATAACAAATGTTTGCATTATAAATCTCTATAATTGGGTAACTCACCAAACAGGAAAGAAGCATTAACTAGTGTAAAGTTCTGGGGTTGCAGACAAGAAGGTCCACTGAAATCAAATGAGCCACTGTGTAACACAGAAGGACGAAGACTATGTCAATTGCCCTCCCCCTCACATGAAGATGAGAGCGGCTGAGACGCTTGTATTCTGTTAGTCTGAACTCTGTGAGAGGGGAATAAAAATGCCTGACCAGAGGAAAAAGACGGTTACTCACCTTTGTAACTGTTGTTCTTCAAGATGTGTTGCCCATATCCATTCCAGTTGGGTGTGCGTGCGCCACGTGCACATTCGTTGGAAGACTTTTTACCCTAGCAACACTCGGCGGGTCGGCTGGGTGCCCCCTGGAGTAGCACCGCTATGGCACCGGATATATACCCCAGCCGACCCGGCCATCCTTCAGTTCCTTCTTGCCAGCTACTCCGACATTGGGGAAGGAGGGCGGGTTTTGGAATGGATATGAGCAACACATCTCGAAGAACAACAGTTACAACAGTGAGTAACCGTCTTTTCTTCTTCAAGTGCTTGCTCATATCCATTCCAGTTAGGTGATTCCCAAGCCTTACCTAGGCGGAGGCGTCGGAGTGAGATGTGGCAGCGTGCAGAACCACTGAGCCAAAGGCTGCATCATCTCTAGACTGTTGGACCAGAGCACAGTGTGAAGCAAAGGTGTGGACCGATGACCAGGTAGCTGCGCGACATATCTCCTGGATAGGTATGTGGGCCAGGAAGGCAGCTGATGAAGCCTGAGCTCTGGTCGAGTGCGCAGTGAGATTGCCTGAAGGAACACGAGCCAGGTCATTGCAGTGGCTGAAAGGATGAAGGGACTACCTGTCTGGGAGTCCCTTCATCCGTTCAGCCACTGCAATGAAGAGTTGGGGGATTTCCGGAAGGGCTTCGTCCGCTCGATATAAAAAGCGAGTGCCCTACGGACATCTAAGGAGTGCATCTGCTGCTCCCGTCAAGAAGAGTGAGGCTTCAGAAAGAAGACTGGGAGGAAGATGTCCTGGTTGGTATGGAAGGCCGACACTACCTTAGGGAGGAACACTGGATGAGGTCACAACTGTACTTTGTCCTTGTGAAAGACAGTATAGGGTGGGTCCACCGTAAGCACTCGAAGTTCGGAGACCCTTCTGGCCGATGTAATGGCCACTAGAAAGACTGTCTTCCACGACAGGTATAGCAGTGAGCAAGTTGCCAACGGCTCAAAAGGCAGATGCATAAGTCTGCTTAGGACTAAGTTGAGGTCCCAGGTGGGGGCAGGGCAGCATACTGGGGGGTAGAGGCGCTCTCGGCCCTTAAGAAATCTAGCAACTAAGGGGTGGGAAAACATGGAGTGGCCACTCTCTCCAGGATGGAATGTGGAGACAGCCGCCAAGTGCACCCTCAAAGAAGATATCGCCAGGCCCTGCTGCTTAAGGGACCAGAGGTAGTCTAAAACAGTGGAGATCGAGATCTCAGAAGGAGTAGTATTCTGCGTTGCACACCAGCAGGAGAAATGCTTCCATTTGGCCAGGTATGTTGACCGAGTGGAAGGTTTTCTGCTACTTAGAATATGTTGTACCGGAGCGGAGCAACGTAACTCTGATCTGTTCAGCCATGCGGGAGCCATGCCGTGAGGTGAAGGGCCTGCAGGTCCGGTGGCAAAGACTGTCATAGTCCTGCGTTATGAGGTCCGGAAGGAGCGGCAGGGCAATTGGGCTAGCTATGGACAGGTTGAGCAGTGTGGTGTACCAATGCTGTCTGGGTCACGCTGGCGCAATCATGATTAGATGCGCTCTGTCCCTGCAGAGTTTTATCAGGACCTTGTGAACCAGAGGGAACGGTGGGAAGGCACAGAGCAGGCGGTGCTTCCACGACAGGAGGAATGCGTCCATGATCGATCCCGGTGAAAGACCCTGGAAGGAGCAGAATGCCTGGCATTTCCTGTTCGTGCGAGAGGTGAACAGGTCTATGAGGGGAAAGCCCCACTTCTGGAAGATCGAAAGAATAATGTCTGGTCTTATCGACCATTCGTGACAGAGGAAGGATCCGCCAGAGTGTTCCGAACCCTGGGAGAAAGGATGCTACCAGGTCTATCGAGTGGGCTATGGAGAAGTGCCAGAGTCTAATGGTCTCCTGATATGGGGGGGAAGATCGAGTCCCTCCCTGTTTGTTCATATAATACATGGCCGTTGTGTTGTCTGTAAACACTGAGACACGACGCCATGTAGGTGCTGCTGGAATGCCTGGCACACGAGGCGGACTGCTCTCAGCTCTTGGACATTTATATGGAGTGTCAGCTCCTGTGATGACCAAAGGCCCTGGGTACGAAGGTATCCAAGGTGAGATTCCCAACCGTGAGATGACGCATCTGTCATTAGGGACAGCGAGGGCTGTGGTGGATGGAACGGTAACCCTCCACACACCAAGGAGGGAGTTAGCCACCAATCGAGGAAGCGTAGGTTGTTCGGGGGAACGGTGACCAATGTGTCTATTGGGTCCCTGCCCGGACAGTAGATCGAATTGAGCCACATTTGGAGGGGCTGGAGGCGGAGCCTGGCATATTTGGTCATGTAAGTACAGGCAGCCATGTGGCCTAGGAGACTGAGACACGTGCGAGCCGAGGTTGTCGGGAAGTTCTGCAGACCTTGAATGATCGCCGTGATTGCCTGGAAACACGGCTGAGGTAGGTAGACCCTGGCTAGATTGCAGTCCAGGGTTGCCCCTATGAAGTCTAGCCTTTGTGTAGGAACCAGTGTGGATTTCTGCATATTGAGGAGCAGACCCAAACGTGTGAACAGGTCCCTGATGATGTCCACATGCTGCCTGACCTGTGTCTCGGAGGTCCCTTTGATGAGCCAGTCGTCCAAATATGGGAATACGTGTATCCGACGTCGGCGGAGGTGTGCAGCGACTACGGCCATACACTTTGTAACACCCTTGGGGCCGTGGAGAGGCCAAATGGGAGGACCGTGAATTGGAAGTGCTGGTGGTTGGCTACAAAGCACAGATACCTCCTGTGTGGAGGGAAGATGGCAATGTGAAAGTATGCGTCCTTCATATCGAGGGCGGCATACCAGTCTCCAGGATCCAAGGATGGGATAATGGTCCCCAGGGAGACCATGCGGAACTTCAACTTTACCATGAACTTGTTGAGGCCTCGCAGGTCTAGGATAGGCCTGAGGCCTCCTTTGGACTTGGGGATCAGAAAGTAACAGGAGTAAAACCCTTTTCACTTCTCAACTGGTGGTACCTCCCTTATTGCTCCTGCGGCAAGGAGAGCCTGCACGTCTTGTAAGAGGAACTGCTCGCGAGAGGGGTCCCTGAAGAGGGACTGGGTTGGAAGGTGGGATTGAAACAAATTGGAGGTGGTATCCTTGTTTCACCGTGCGTAGGACCCAGAGGTCTGAGGTGAATTGGGACCACGCCGGGAGGAAGTAGGAGAGGCGGCTGGAGAAGGGAGAAGGATCTTGTCCTGAAACTGTGGTCCTCGTGCGTACCTTCAAAAGGCAGACTTAGGCCCCGGTGGTGGTTTTGAGGGGCCATGGTTTTGACCCCCTTGGGGCCCGGACTTGTGTCTACAGCCACCCCGCCTGCGCCTGGGCACAAAGTACGGCTGGTGGGGCTGGGGCCGGGGCCGGAAGGGTCTGTGTTGGGTCACGGGTGTATGCATGCTCAAAGAGGGCATGATGACCCTGTTGTCCTTTAAGCTCTGCAACCTGGGTTCGGTCTTCTCCGAGAACAGACTCTTGCCGTCAAAAGGTAAGTCTTGGATGGCGTAATGCAGTTCGGGCAGCAGGTTGGAGACCTGTAGCCATGAGATGCGTCTCATGGTGATGCCAGAGGCCAGAGTTCTGGCTGCCAAGTTGGCCGCATCTAGAGAAGACTGGAGGGAGGTTCTAGCCACCTTTTTTCCTTCTTCAAGGAATGCAGCGAATTCCTGGCGAGAGTCCGGGGGGAATAGTTCTGTAAATCTACCCACTTCCGCCCAGGTGTTGTAATTATAACGGCTCAATAGAGCCTGCTGATTTGTCACCTGGAGCTGTAGGGCGCCTGCCGAATATACCGTGCAGTCGAGTAGGTCCATCTGCCTAGCCTCCTTTGATTTGGGGGCTGGTGCCTGTTGGCCATGGCATTCCCTTTCGTTGACCGATTGGACAAGTAATGAGGAGGGTGGACATATAGGTATTCATACCCCTGAGAGGGTACCATGTATTTCCTCTCGACTCCCTTTGCCGTAGGGGGAATGGAGGCTGGGGACTGCCATAAGGTGTCCGCAGTGGCCTGGATGGTCCTGAAAAAAGGCAAAGCCACCCTAGTGGGGGTATCCGCCATCAGGATGCTCACAGCTGGGTCCTTGACCTCTGGGACTTCCTCCACTAGAAGACTGATGTTGAGCGCTACCCTCCTAAGAAGGTCTTGATGGGCTCTTAGGTCTATCGGAGGGGGCCCGGAGGAGGAGGTCCCCGCCACCGCCTCATCTGGAGAGGAAGAAGATGAAACGCCAGGGATGAGTAGGTCCTGTATAGCCTCTTGCTCGTGTGTTGGTTCCTGCTCCAGCGGCACTGGGGAACCCGGTGGGTGGACCATCGGCTCCTCTGTCCCAGATGGAGGGGAACGGCTAATGGTGGCCTCTGGTGCTCGATGCTCTGAGGAAGCGGAGCGGGTCTGAACCAGTGGAGCACCTAGGGCCTGATGGTACACCCAAGGTGTCCAAAAGGACCACTGGTGAGGTCCTGGGTCCTGAGATCGGACCTCTTGGAAGATTCCAGTAGGCACATCCATATTGCGGTCTTGGTCATAATAACTGTCCTCGTGGGAGGACCCTGACGTGTTTCTGGATGGCCATGGAGCAGCGAAAAAGCCTTGTGCTGAAGTTCCCACGGACCTCGCTCCTCTCTTTATTGGAGACCGGTGCTGGGATTCATAATGGTACTGGGATCGAGATCGGGACCTGCGACCAGACCGGTGCCGGGAGGTCGACTGAGATCTCGAGTCCCTGCGGCATGAATGGCTCCAAGAGGCACAGTGCCTGGATTGGTGTCAAGAACTGGAGTGGTGTCGCGGGTAGTAAGACGGAGAGTGGGAGACCAACTGGTGCTGCGAGTCTGACCGGTGCCGTGTAGGAAAACGGTGCTGGGACTGCGAGCGGCGTCGAGAGCGGAAGCAGTGTCTCAACCTGGAGCGTCTGCGGGACCGTGATCTTGAGCAGTGCCGGTCCGCTGTGCCAACAGACGGTGGTCTAATCAGGGTTGGCTTGCCTAGAGATTGGATTACCCGCACCGGCGGTGCCGGGGGTAAAGGCAGTGCTGAGTCTGTTAAGGCGATTAAGTCTCTCGCCGCTGACAATGCCTCTAGTGTGGACGGCATGGTGATCTCTACCGCGGCATGTGCCGGGGAGCTGACAGGCGCCAGACTCGACGACCCTTGTGGGATCGGAATCGACGGTGCCGATTTAGTCGGTGCTGCAGCGGATGTTGGCGCCGGGCGATCCGATCTAGGTGTACTTTCTGGCTGCAGTGCGGGCGGTGCCAAAGCAGCAGGAGTCTTGGCCTTCCTCGACCTCGGGGAGAGGGAGCATCGTGGAGCCAACTTTGGTGCCGGTGACAGCCGGTGCCGAGAGTCCTTAGGTGTATCGGTGCGATCCGGTGCCGCGGAGGCACTTCTGCTCACCGACTGACCAGCGCTCAGTGCCGAAGATGGAGGGGTGAGAGCCGCCTCCATGAGGAGCTGTTTCAGTCTCATGTCCCGCTCCTTTTTAGTTCGCAGCGTGAAAGCCTTGCGAATGGAGCACTTAGCCGTTAAGTGCGATTCCCCGAGGCACTTAAAACAGGAGTTGTGTGGGTCTCCTGTTGGCATCGGCCTATGACAGGCCGAGCATGGTTTGAAACCCGGTGAGCCGGGCATGGGCTCCGACACTGGGTGTAGGGAAGGGGCTACTCCCCGAACCCCACTAACTAATACTACACTAAGTATACTATTAAGGTAAGAACTTATAATTAATCTATATATACACACACAAGAATTATAACTATATACACGATAACAAACAAGAAACTACGAGTAGCTAGGGAGGTGGAGGTCAGCTAAGCCGCACTCCACTGTTCCAACGACCAACACGGGTGGTAAGAAGGAACTGAAGGGTGGCCGGGTCGGCTGGGGTATATATCCGGTGCCATAGCGGCGCCACTCCAGGGGGCGCCCAACCGACCCACCGAGTGTTGCTAGGGTAAAAAGTCTTCGACGAACATGCACGCAGCGCGCGCACACCTAACCGGAATGGATATGAGCAATCAGTCAAAGAAGAACCTATGGTGATATGCAGCTTGAACTCTGAGGGGGCAAGGATTTCTAAGCACAAGCAAGAAGTCCCAAACTATTTAGCTTGCGTTAGCCCAAAAGGACATATAAAGCATGTATATTATAACAGCTGCTATCAACTTTTGGAACCTGAGACTGGAGAGAGAGAGAGAGAGAGTGTGTGTGTGTCTCTCTCTCTCTCTCTCTCTACCTATCATGAGCCAGTCCAGATGGCGTGACAAGCTTATGCCGGCATTTATTATAAATGACACAATTTACTTTGTACCCAAGACTGTATCTTCTCCACCCAACCAATTTGAACCGTTTTTCACAGAATGCATTCTTGTCCCTTCAAAAGCTAACATACATAGGTATTTACACAGATGAATAATATGCAAAGACTGCTGAAACAATTTTATTTACACTGCAAGTGAAGAAAAACGGAGTTTACTTACTTGTGATGGGAGGCTGAGATGTATGGTTTTCCCATCTGTAATCCACTGTGGGTACACATACACCATGTGACTGAGTCCATACATTTTTACTAACCTGCGTTCGCTGGTCCACACGCAAGTAGTAGTTCTCTTTGTGCTCCAAACAGAGTATAATTAGACAATGCAGACTGACATCTCCACTTCCTTTTCTTACTGCAAATCTGGTTATCGCATGGAATGGAATACAGATAGGGACCACACATCTCGAAGAAAACAGGGTTACTCACCTTTGTAACTGTTGTTCTTCGAGATGTGCTGCTCATATCCATTCCAGGTAGGTGTGTGCGC